>NW_026731623.1:175000-355000 GCF_028476545.2 Physella acuta | reverse complement strand
TTAAATGAATTTGAGACTCTCAGCCCAATGAGCTGATTCATTTGTTTGCATCCATGTCATCATCATGTTTTAAACATCTAGGAACGCGGAAAAGTCTTTTGAACGTTCCGTCTTGTTGCACGTGGTCGGTGACGCCGACTGTCTTTGATTTTGTTCTTTGATGATTGTCTCATCTCGTCATCATGGAGGAGGCTGTCACATACAGTTGTAGCCCATGTATGGAAACTAACATGGATTTACATTTTTTTCTTTTGACAGCCATTTGCTATGTCTGTCTCATGGTCTGACGGCCCTTTTGATCCATGTCGCCTTGCATATAGAATGCTATACAAACAAGAGCTAAACAATACGTTACTCACAATGAAACCGCACCCAGAATAATTAAAACGCGATCACAACTTAGTCTAGATACAACATTGGCCAGGACATCCCGGCCAATGCGCGCATTGACCGGCCAATGTACAAAATACGCTGTCAAGTTTAAGTACTTCGGACTTTGGCCAGTACGTCCCGGCCAGTGCGCGCATTGGCCGGCCAATGTACGAAATACGATCTTAGTTCTAAGTTCTTCGGGCTTTGGCCAAGAGAGCCGGCCAATCCGCGCATTGGCCGGCCAATCCGGGGTTTGGCCGCACTTCGGGCTTTGACCGTAACATATATATATATATATATACAGATTTTATAAAATATAAAAGCTAAAGCCATTAGAATCTGTATGAAGATTCTAATGACAAATGACAAAAGCTTATCGAGAGAGAGAGAGAGAGAGAGAGACGGCTGCTGTGGGTCGGTGCTAATCAATTAAAAACCTCCCAGATAGTGAGAGGGGGGAGAGACATTTCTAAACAGTTAAAATTATCATGACTTAACTCCCATCAAAACAATAAACTCCTTGTGCATTTACCCCCCCC
This sequence comes from Physella acuta, assembly GCF_028476545.2. Lineage (NCBI taxonomy): Eukaryota > Metazoa > Mollusca > Gastropoda > Physidae > Physella > Physella acuta. Next base: position 354,089 of record NW_026731623.1, on the reverse strand, counting down.
CCCCCCCCCCCCCCCAGAATAAAATTTCCCCTTAAAGAAAACAATTAGGGTTTGATTTCGAGAAAAGGTTAAGTTTTAGGTCACTATGAGATTTTAGTATAGTAAGATAAATATGTTTAGAGCAGTATTATGGAAAGCCTTATGTTTTAGGAGAGTATTAAGGATAGGATTAGGTTTTAGAAGAGTATTAGAGATAGGGTTAGGATTTAGGAGAGTATTAGGGTTAGGATTTAGGAGAGTATTAGGGTTAGGATTTAGGAGAGTATTAGGATTTAGGAGAGTATTAGGGTTAGGATTTAGGAGAGTATTAGGGTTAGGATTTAGGAGAGTATTAGGGTTAGGATTTAGGAGAGTATTAGGGTTAGGATTTAGGAGAGTATTAGGGTTAGGATTTAGGAGAGTATTAGGGTTAGGATTTAGGAGAGTATTAGGGTTAGGATTTAGGAGAGTATTAGGGTTAGGATTTAGGAGAGTATTAGGGTTAGGATTTAGGAGAGTATTAGGGTTAGGATTTAGGAGAGTATTAGGGTTAGGATTTAGGAGAGTATTAGGAAAAACATGGAAGGCCAAAGGAGACGTTGAGGATCACAAGAAAGAAAATACTGACAAAGGCAGGACTATCTTGCCAAGAAAGTTGTCAGTGACTTGCAAAAGTGGGGAGTGCTTTCTGTAAAGGTTTTAGGAACAAGAAGGAAACGAAGATGATTATGGAAATTGTTAGGTAGTAGGATATGGGAAAAGATAGATACAGATGAAATGTGTATTTTAAAGAGGTGAATTTATTGTTTTTAGTTGGGCGGGGAGGACTGGTGGGCAATTGATTTGTGTTTCTACAAAGCATGGAAATAAAATACACTTGAGCATGTTTTCTCTTTAGAATTGGCTACAATCATGTTAATAATTGACTACAATCATGTTAATATTTATAAATGAGGACTATTCACAAGCATAATCTAAACATAATAATAATTATATTAATGCTAATATTTATTTATGACGACAACTCGCATGCATTTAATAAGCCTAGTATTTCCTGTAATATTTCAAGCGAAATTTTCAACTATGGTTTATGGCTTGAGCTGCTAATTATTTTTTTTTAACTCTGTTTAGAATAGACAATGTTATTCCATTTGATATTGACATTTAGGAAGCGGCGAACTCTTCTAGCATAGGATTGCTCTGTGATATAATGTTAAGGAAATAGTTAGATCCTTATTATTAGTTTCCATAGCAACCATTTGTTTCGAATGTTTGATATCATTATGTTTTGAAAATTTTTGTTGTGAATTTCATTTTGTAAATATCCTAATTGCATTTACCCAGTTTGTATTATCGTATTCAGTTTGAATGATGCAGTTTGTATTATCGTATCCAATTTGAATGATGCAGTTTGTATTATCTTATCCAATTTGAATGATGCAGTTTGTATTATCTTATCCAATTTGAATGATGCAGTTTGTATTATCTTATCCATTTTGAATGATGCAGTTTGTATTATCGTATCCAATTTGAATGATGCAGTTTGTATTATCGTATCCAATTTGAATGATGCAGTTTGTATTATCTTATCCAATTTGAATGATGCAGTTTGTATTATCCGAGTTGTGTATGGTTATCTTATTGTCTTGTCAGTCCACCGCTAAATTCCAACATTTCCAAAGAGAAGTAAACAATAAGTGTTATGGGTGTTACCTGATTTTTTTTCCTTCTAAACCGTAGGTTTAGCTAAACGTTATACTTTTTGTCATTTTGGTAATTCTGGAATTTTGACCTGATCACGACTCATAAGACTAAACAAATCAACTTTTTTTAAAACTCCTAAGATATTCTAAATCAATAAACTGCTAGTGTTGTGAGTGGGGTTGTTTGTGTTGTGAGTGGGGTTGTTTGTGTTGTGAGTGGGGGTTGCTAGTGTTGTGAGTGGGGTTGTTTGTGTTGTGAGTGGGGTTGTTTGTGTTGTGAGTGGGGGTTGCTAGTGTTGTGAGTGGGGGTTGCTAGTGTTGTGAGTGGGGGTTGCTAGTGTTGTGAGTGGGGTTGTTTGTGTTGTGAGTGGGGGTTGCTAGTGTTGTGAGTGGGGTTGCTTGTGTTGTGAGTGGGGTTGCTTGTGTTGTGAGTGGGGTTGTTTGTGTTGTGAGTGGGGTTGTTTGTGTTGTGAGTGGGGTTGTTTGTGTTGTGAGTGGGGGTTGCTAGTGTTGTGAGTGGGGTTGTTTGCGTTGTGAGTGGGGGTTGCTAGTGTTGTGAGTGGGGGTTGCTAGTGTTGTGAGTGGGGTTGTTTGTGTTGTGAGTGGGGGTTGCTAGTGTTGTTAGTGGGGTTGTTTGTGTTGTGAGTGGGGGTTGCTAGTGTTGTGAGTGGGGGTTGCTAGTGTTGTGAGTGGGGGTTGTTTGTGTTGTGAGTGGGGTTGTGATGGGCTGGCCTACACAGCGTGCATGATGTCACCTTAGTAAACCATTGTTTGTCCTTATATGTCCTGACAAAATACACGTTAAGATGCAGTTACTGGTAATAGCCTCTTTAATGGCTTAAAATCAAAATCACAATTATGTCAGTTATGTCATGGAGATGTTTGTAGTTAGAAATTAAATTTCGAGTATCTTTCAATCACTGTGGGAAAGACTTCAAAAGTAGTACTGATGGCATGATTGGGTTGAAACTGTGTAGCTTCTTCATACATCAATACAAACCAAGTATATTTCTCTCAGTTAAGTTTACGGCGGTGTTGGGTAACTAGGGGGTGGGGGGTTTGTCTTATCCAGTTAACTTTAACTCCTATTAAACCAAAGCTCTGTTGGGCAGCTTATGGGTACACACACAAAAACACAGCCAATGTCTTTCGTCCAGAACAGCACATAACGAGCCTAACTACACACACCCTTCCAAGATTAAAAAAAAAGACGCCTTCACAATCACATGGTCACTTTTGAGCAAAAAATAACAATAATGTTAGGCGACAAGATTCCTTCCCCTAGGGTTAGGCGACAAGATGTCTTTCCCCCAGGGTTAGTGTTAGGCAACAAGATGTCCTTCCCCCAGGGTTAGTGTTAGGCGACAAGATGTCTTTCCCCCAGGGTTAGGCAACAAGATGTCCTTCCCCTAGGGTTAGTGTTAGGCAACAAGATGTCTTTCCCCTAGTGTTAGGCAACAAGATGTCCTTCCCCCAGGGTTAGTGTTAGGCAACAAGATGTCCTTCCCCCAGGGTTAGTGTTAGGCAACAAGATGTCTTTCCCCTAGTGTTAGGCAACAAGATGTCCTTCCCCCAGGGTTAGTGTTAGGCAACAAGATGTCTTTCCCCCAGGGTTAGTGTTAGGCAACAAGATGTCTTTCCCCTAGGGTTAGTGTTAGGCGACAAGATGTCTTTCCCCCAGGGTTAGTGTTAGGCGACAAGATGTCTTTCCCCCAGGGTTAGTGTTAGGCGACAAGATGTCTTTCCCTTAGTGTTAGGCAACAAGATGTCCTTCCCCCAGGGTTAGGCAACAAGATGTCCTTCCCCCAGGGTTAGGCAACAAGATGTCCTTCCCCTAGGGTTAGTGTTAGGCGACAAGATGTCCTTCCCTTAGTGTTAGGCGACAAGATGTCCTTCCCCCAGGGTTAGTGTTAGGCGACAAGATGTCTTTCCCCTAGGGTTAGTGTTAGGCGACAAGATGTCTTTCCCCCAGGGTTAGTGTTAGGCGACAAGATGTCCTTCCCCCAGGGTTAGTGTTAGGCCACAAGATGTCCTTCCCCCAGGGTTAGTGTTAGGTAACAAGATGTCCTTCCCTTAGGATTAGGCAACAAGATGTCTTTCCCTTAGGATTAGGCAACAAGATGTCTTTCCCTTAGGGTTAGGGTTAGGCAACAAGATGTCTTTCCCTTAGTGTTAGGCAACAAGATGTCTTTCCCCCAGGGTTAGTGTTAGGCGACAAGATGTCCTTCCCTTAGGATTAGGCAACAAGATGTCTTTCCCTTAGTGTTAGGCAACAAGATGTCTTTCCCTTAGGGTTAGGCAACAAGATGTCCTTCCCTTAGTGTTAGGCAACAAGATGTCTTTCCCCCAGGGTTAGGGTTAGGCAACAAGATGTCCTTCCCTTAGTGTTAGGCAACAAGATGTCTTTCCCCTAACGTTGTGAGGCGAACACCTCATGCCCATACCTCTGTATAGAGACGACTGGCCGAAGTTTGGCTCCACGTGTCACGTGACTATCCTTTTATTCGTGACAAATAAATCCTTCCATACACAAATCATTTGAATAGCACAAACAGCTCCTTCACTTGACGATACAATAGTAGGCTACATGCGGTGAATGGTTAATGTGATGTACAGTTTATGTGAAGCACATGTGATATGAAGGATATCTGTCCAGGATTGGTTCTATAGTAACATCAAGAATGATTCAGGTCAAGCTAGTACCTAGAGTTACCCAGCACAATGATGGCCGTGGTTCATTACGGCGACGCAATAAACTATACCTTTCGGGGATAGGAGTGTGGTTTATTTCACCATTCAAGCTTTCAGCAAATAAAAATTACATGTGACCTTAGGTAATGACAACTTCCTTTTGCCGATGTTAGATTTGATTTAAATAGTAAATGTATAGCCTCGATATTATCATGCCATCTTCATTAATAAATATTCTCCAGAAATCAATTCATTATATCTTCCGTTGACTTAGTCCTTACGCTGTATATATATATATATATATATATATATATATATATATATATATATACATATATATATATATATATATATATATATATATATATATATATATATATATATATATATATATATATATATATATATATATATATATATACACATATATATATACATATATATATAATATAAAGTTCAATTCTGTATATTGTTTGTATGTAAAATGTTTGTCGTGGATTACAAAGGAATATAGGAAAAAACGAAAACAATACTTCTATGGATTCAAGTGTTAGATTATTAAAGTACTCAGGGTCTAAATTTATGAGTTTAAAAATTAATATTGAATGTCTTTAAAAACAATTTTCATTTTACATACTTAGAATAATAATTTTCAATTACGAACATTACATAAAATTAAAATAAAAGGGTATCAACGTTTATAAAATTTCTAAAATTGTGTCTGAAATGTATTTGCATTTTGTCCTTTAGCGCTCATTACGTCCCTTGATTTGTAATACACAGTTACTTCCCTTTAAAAAACCCATTAAATCGGGGAAGAAAGGATTTACTTTTTAATACTTCGTTTTGGTGTTAGGAAAAAAAAATTACATAATTAGCGGGGATTGATTAAGTGCAATGTAGTTGGTATTTTTAATACTGCCTTTTATTTATTCTATACACCGAACGTACTGTTTACTAATTCTTTTTTTTAAATCAATAACAGTTAATAAGCCAGGTCCTACAAATCCTTTATGTTTATTTCTTTCCATTTACGAATAAGCTTGGAGTATTATAATTTTGTTCACTAAATTAAAACAGGCGCGTCCGCCGGCGCCCCTGCACGGTTCGATTTGGCGTCCTGGGCTATCATGTGAGCGCTATGGTGCATAATTTCGCTTTAAACATTGCGATAGACTATGGATAAGAAAGGTTACTAGTCTTTAAGTGAATCAAATCCGGGCGTCCTCCGGCAGCCCGACAGGGTGCTATTTGGCGCCCTGGGCCTTCCCGTGTTTGCTATGGTACCTACGTTCGCGTGAGTTAAAAAGACTATGAATAAGTTGGTAACTATAGTCGTTTACTAAGTTGAATCAGGCGGTTACGTCGCACGTCGTCATGGTGCGATTTGGCACCCCGGGCTAGACTGTGGACACCTTGAGTTTATCTTTGTGTTTGTGTTTTCTTTGTGTTTGAGTTTGGATTTGTTTTCATTTGCTTTTTACTTTCTCGTATATACGAAGTATAGAGAAAGTCTTGTAATCGTGCAAAAAAAAAAAATCGAGATTTTTGCAAATCTCGACGTTTTGCATCTCACTGATACGGAAAAACATAATTTTGCAATCTTGTCCGTATGTCTGTGTGTCTGTGTGTGTGTCTGTGTGTGTGTGTGTCCGTGTGTAAACACGATAACTTGAGTACCGTTACAGCTAGGTTGATGAAATTTCATATATAAGTATTTTATCAAAATCGTAGATCCGTATCAACTTTTGAGCGATTTCTGACAACCGGAAGTGGTACTTTTTCTACTTTGAATTTTTCAAAAGCCTATAACTTGAGTACTATTTCAGATAGATAAATAAAATTTCACATGTAAGTAAAAGATCTAATTCTCTACCTTCTGTTAAATTTTGAGTAATTTCCGTTGACCGGAAGTAGTAATTTACGCTACTTCCGATTTCTCAAAAAACTAATGTAAATTTTTAAAGTAATAATAATATTGCGCACTATTATGCGCTTTTTTATTTCGCGTTCACTTGGTGTGCAATTAATTTGTCTACGAGATTTTATTCTATTTTTAAAACTTTAAGTATTTAAAATGGATTAAAAATCATGTCTATAGCCCGAGTTCCCATCCCCTGTTATTTTATATAAGAATATTCGAGAAAGTTTAGGGGAGATCACTCCCGGTTTATTTTCTTTGCGTTTGTGTTTTCTTTGTGTTTGAGTTTGGATTTGTTTTCGTTTGCTTTTTTTCTTTGCGTTTGTGTTTTCTTTGTGTTTGAGTTTGGGTTTGTGGTTGTGTTTGGATTTGGGTTTGTTTTCGTTTGCTTTTTTTCTTTGCGTTTGTGTTTTCTTTGTGTTTGTTTTTGTTTGTATTTGTGTAGATAATATATATATATATATATATATATATATATATATATATATATATATATATATATATATATATATATATATATATATATATATATATATATATATATATATATATATATATAAGTGTGAATATCAAATCTACATTTACACAACTCAGAATTCACACATTTAAATGCCATTCCTTCTAGTCCTAACTTAAATACTTGCACTGCCTAAGTAATTTCAGAATCACAAGTGTAAACGTTGTTCTTCCGAGTCCTAATTTCACTTGTACTGCTAGGTAATCTCAAAATCAAAAACGTAAGTGTCATCGTCTCTAGTTCTAACTTTACTACCTGCACTCCTATGTAATCTCAGAATCACACGGGTAAATGTTATCATCACTAGTTCTGATTCCACTAAGCAAACACGGTTTGAATCCTTCTATGAATACACATCCGTACTCACAACAATCTAGCTTGACAGGAACTGGAATAACACATTTAGCCACTGGCGCAAGCATCGGGCCACAAAGATAATGGCCACTGGAACGAACAACATATCTACACGGCAGACGTTTGGCCACTGGTACAACATTGGCCACATGTATAAACATAGGTCACATATGTAAATATCTGGAACAAAACACATATGTACAGGAACAAAACATCGGCTGGGCCAATAAACCAGCCTTAGTGGCCAGCCTTAGTGGCCAGCCATAAGGCTGCCACCATTCGAGGCCTAGACCATCGTGTCTAGCCTCAGCTATGTGTCTGTGAGAGAGAGACCTCTACATATCCGCCCTTCCTCATATATAGGCTAGTCTAACCCTCCCTTATCATCCCCATAGAGCCCTAGGATCCGAGTTGGGCTCCGTACCATCTCTCGACGTTCGAGATAACACCGGTCACTATGCACCCATGCTTTGCACACCCGATAATTGACCGCTATGGATCTTCCCGTAGTCTCAGGGCTAACGATCGTGTCACACTTCGCTCGAGCTAACGGCACTCCCGCCGCGTTTCTCGCCTGAACAACTGACCGACACAGGCCCCTACGCTGCTCGCGTCTAATTCTCCGGCCCAGGCGATAATAAGTCCCTAAGGTCATCGGAATAGCTTCTGACGTCCACCTGCAGATCATGAGTCATGATCCAACCGTGACGTCCAGCGGCATGCCCGGACTTAACTTTAGACATAAATCACCGCAGGTGTCTTCCCAGCATTACGTGTCACTCATGCACCTGCACAGAGCTCGCAAGTCTTAACGACCAGAGCGAGCCGATAACATTTAATTAAATTTTAGATTTCCCCGGCCTGCTCGTCCCCAACATCTTAGATTAACCCCTTGGGTTTCTGTTACTAGTCCTAGTCACCTTAGCCCCTTTAATAAGCACCCAAGTTACCATTTTACTTAAAAATAAACAATATAGTACCAGCCAATTTCGATTTTCAACAGCCCACCTGCCAATAGGGTTCCATTTTATAGAAAAATAAACCGGGAGTGATCTCCGGTAAACTTTTGATAGAAGGCACGGCTCCCGGTCAAAAACCCCCTGGACAACCCCCCCCCCCCCCCGACATAAACCCCCTGGACATAAACCCCCCGACATAAACCCCCTGGACATAAACCCCCCGACATTAACCCCCTGGACAAAAACCCCCCGCGACATAAACCCCCTGGACAAAAACCCCCCGCGATATAAACCCCCTGGACAAAAACCCCCCGCGACAAAAAAACCCCAATTGAGTTTTATAATATAAGGAAAAACCAAAGATGATGAGAAACAAAATTAATATAAAAATACAAAACAAACATTAGGAAAAAAACTTTTATTTTTATTATAACTTTAAAAAGACAGCTTGTGAGCGATGCCTCGCAAATACTCAATAATGGTGGACTCATTAAATTTTTTAACAACAGTTAAAATTCGAGAGCTGCTATCAATATATTTTTTTTTCTGTTTTGGTAAACAGTGACCTGAATTAATCTGTGTACAATAAACCTCTTGGAGAGATTGTTCCTTTTTAATAAAGTCAATAAATTTCCAAATATTTGGCTGGCAACATCCCATATGCGACTGAAAACTTCTGTGCCAGCCTTCAACTGAGTTGTTTGTTTTTGGCATATGGTCTTCTGCACGTGTGTGCATGTTCCACATGTCAAGTGGGAACATAGGTTGTCTTCAACCTCGACGTTGTGGTCTGCCAATATAGTAGTCCTCAAAGTAGTCTGCAATCGGCATTGCTTCTTGGGGGAAAATTTCCAATAATTTTTCAAAGGCATAACTCATGTGTTCGATGGGAACAAAGGCCAACGCAGGTAGCATTCTGAGCTTGAGAGCAAATTCACTATCAACTTGGTAGAGTTGTTGAAGGCCAGAGTCCTGAATTTTTCTGTATATATTTTGGCTAAGATGGAAGAAACATCCTTTTACCTCACACTCTGGAACTACCCTTTCAACACTTTTTATCACAGCCATTTCAAAGTCAATCATAATAGAAATTGGTTGCAGGTTTGTGTTTAAGACCGTTAGCTGCTGTAAGAGTGCTGTGTATGTTTCCTGTGTTTTGTTTTGAAGCAAGGCATAAACACATGGAGCAGTGCGTCCATTGACCAATGCATGGACTGTGTACAGTTGTGAAAACAATGCAGGAGTTGTTTTGAATGTACCATCCATAAACCAGTGCTGATTAACCTCCAATAACCTAAGGTTGTCCTTGGTTCCAAACAAAAACATCCTACCTTTTGATTTGGCACCGGAATCGAACAGAAGAAATTATTGTCCATCTTGTGTCATTGTATATTGTTCAGAAATGATTATATCATCAACATTCCTTGGATCAGACAGTGGGTGTTTTAACGTTTGACGTTGACGCCTGATGTTACGCCGTATGTGTGGAACCGAGGGCAGCTTGGCCTTGGCATCTTCAGTAATCGTAGTAATGGACTGAGTGATGATCTGCTGGGGTGTTGCTGCCAGTTGTTTCATCTGCTGCACTACTTTACACACTTCCAGTTGAGATGGATCTGGTCCATGCGAATGTTCATTACATCGTCCAACAAGCTGTTCACCATGAATCTTTATTTTTGCTTTGCATTCTGCCTTGTTGCGTCTTTTGGAACACTCAAATGACACAACGCCGTTCGCCAGATCTTTTTGCTTGACATAAACATAGCCTTCAAAAATCACCTTTAAATTTCCTTTATTGGATTGAACGAACTCAATTCCAGAAAATATACGATTTGTCGAGAAATAAATTTGATTTTATATTTATACCATGGTTCTGTATGCCAAGGTGGATATGAACCAAGCTTCCGCCGGTGAATCCCTCACATCTTTTGAATTGTTAAGAATGTGTTGCTTTCATCCGCACGGCTCCCACATGTGGATGACCTATATCTAAGGTGTTGTCGGTGCCCGATCTTTGATCAAATACAACTAAGGTCACTCCTTGATTTCGAAAAGCATTTTTTTTAGGTAGAAACTATTTTCTTGGTCGTAAAAAATTAAATTAATTTAATGTAATTTTTTTAAATTTCTTGGTTCACATAGTTATTTTTTCTTTATATAAACCTCAGTCCGGGGGTTATTATCCGGGGGGGGGGGGGGGGGTTATATCGCGGGGGGTTTTTGTCCAGGGGGTTTATGTCGCGGGGGGTTTTTGTCCAGGGGGTTTTTGACCGGAATTAGATCTTTTACTTGCATGTGAAATTTCATTTATCCATCTGAAATAGTACTCTCAAGTTATAGACTTTAGAAAAATTCAAAGTAGAAAAAGTTCCACTTCCGGTTATCGGAAATCGCTCAAAAGTTGATACGGATCTACGATTTTGATATAATACTTATATATGAAATTTCATCAACCTAGCTGTAACGGTATTCAAGTTATCGTGTTTACACACAGACATACGGACAGAATTGGATAATCCAGTTTTTCCGACTCCATTACGCATAAAACGCCAAAATTTTGATATATCTGGATTTGTAATTTTTGCCTGATTAAAATAAGTCCTCTACATCCCGGATGTGATGAAGGACTGAGGAGTAAAACGGTGAAAACTGTCCAAATTTAATGTGATTTTTGTGCACGATTATAAGACTTTCTCTATACTTCGTACATACGAGAAAGTAAAAATTGGGCAAAGAACCCCAAAGTTCAAGAAACCCAGAATAACGAAAAATCTCGAGTTTTTTTTTTTCTGCGCATATCCCACTAATTCTAAATGTAAGCCCTGCTAGGGGGGGGGGGGATACCTTAAAATCTATTCTACCCTTCCCTAGGCTTATCTAACTAACTACTGTCCGGTCAGTGCAAGCCCGGATAAACCCAGACTGGTTAATAACCTAACCTTAGTCTAAATAAAATACTAAAATAAGACAAAAGCTTTAACAAATAATATAAAATTTATTTAGCAAAATATGGAACCAAAAGTTATTATAAAAAAACTAGGATCTAGATCTAGACAAAATAAAACACTCAAGACATACAAAACAAACAGAACTCAACGAAACAAAACACCCAATTTCGGACCACTGTCCATACACCACATAAACGTGACACAGAAACTCTTCAACACACAGGCCTCGACATTCCAGCAGAATGTCCCTCCATGTCGACACACCACATTCACGAACAAAGAAACCAATACTACGAACAAAGAAACCAATGCTACGCACAAGAAAATAGCCCCTAATACAATAATAAGTAACATTCAGGACATAAAGCAAAGTGGAGCAACAATCCAAAACAAAGGTTGCATAAATAATAACATTAAAATATAAACAAGACACAATAACCAGGCTACAAACCATTGTAAAATCGAAATCATATCAGCGCCATAGTAGCGGACTACTTAACTAAAAACCACAACAATCCTCAAAGGGACATAAAAAGCGACATTCGCCTTCTTAGTTACAAATAATTATAATAACAGATAAACACACTCCAGCCGCTCACATACACGCCCCTTAAAGCTTGCGGTCACCGCAAGCTAAATAACTTGAAAAAAATCAGCCCACAGGGCATAATCATAAATGTTACAAAAATACAAAAACTTTGCACAATCACAATTTTGCAAAAGAACTTGCAAAAAAATCAGCCCACAGGGCACAATCATAAATTTTACAAAAAACAAAACTTTGCAAAAAAATCAGCCCACAGGGCACAATCATAAATTTTACAAAAAACAAAATTCTGCAAAAAAATCAGACGATGTGGCTGTAGCAGCCGGCGGTACAACTTTGACCGGCCTTGGGGAGGGCGGTTGAGCCTTGGGAGGTACATATCTCCTAATCTGTGTGCTGGCCACCCGGCGGGTGCCAGAAGGGCCATCTTTCTTTTTAATGGTGTAACACCCGCCGGTGATCGGAGGTAATTCGACCACGACATAAACTGTCGGGCCGTCCAGGTCTGCCATTTTGCGTCTGCCTAGTGGGGGTTGTCTCAGAAGGACCAGATCGCCTATGGCCAGTTCAGCTACAGGTGCCTTTTTGACCAGTTTGTCCTTCTTGCTTGACTCTGTCTGGGGGCATGCCCCAGCACCACCACTCGGTGCCTTAATTAAGGATGGGTTAGGTGGAACCATTGCCTCTAGTTCCTCAGATTGGTCCACCTTTACACTGGTTATGCTGGCGCGTAGGCAGGATGTTGGGCCTGATACCACTGACGGATCTGGGTGAAAAGGTTGGTCTAAGGGCTGTACCACCTTGTCGTCCTTCATTCTGGGGTCTCCTTCCGTCGCCTGAATGGTTGGTACACTCTTGGCAGGCACCAGAGTCCTTTCGCGGGGGCGGAGGACCTCGTCCCCTCGCCATACCTTCGGTGTCACTTGATTCCCTTTGGTCTCATATCTCTTTGCCATATGGCAATGACGGGCGAGGTGACCCCTCTGGTGACAGTTATAGCAGCCCTTTGATTGGACCTCCGTGCGCTTGCGAGGTGCTTGGCGCACATTGGAAAATTTGGGGTCCCGCGTAAAGTGCTTCAGCAGAGCAGCAAGCTGCTCGGTGAGCCTGTTGACTTTGTCCTCCAGCTTGGACCTGAACGAACATTTTTCAATGGGCCTGGCATTTATTGCTGCCACGTAGGCAGGTTCAGCAAGAGGGTCCTCGTCTCCAGACCATCGAATGGCCGCATCACGTATGGCCAGGAAGGGGATCTTGGGGTCCCGGAAAATCAGCTCGTGCAGATGGCGTCTGACTGTGGCCTGGCTCAGGTTTTCCACAAACTGGTCTCGAAGAAACCCTGCATCAGTCTGTGGGACCTGCAGGGCACTCTGCCTCGTAACCAGGGTCTTGAAGGCCCTGTGCAGTCGGTGCGAGTAGGCCCTCACCGACTCGTGTTGGCCCTGTACAACCATCTGAAACTGGGCCATGAGCTGCGGTACTCTCCTCTTCTCGCCGTACACCTCTCTGAGGAGCCTGAGGGTGGCTTCTGGGTCATGCTGCAGGTCATCACCCCTGCAGCTCAGCTCCTCTCTCACCGCTTCCCCCAGGTACTGCCAGAGGAGGTCCTTCCTCTCTTCTACTGAGAGGTTTCCCCTGGCCCTCCAGAGGGACTGGACCTCTTTGATGAACCGGTCCACCTCATAGCCATGGCTGTCCCCATGAAACTTCCTGATGAGGATCTCCCTGGGTGGAACGATGATGATGGTTGGTGCCACCTCCGCCATCTCGTCCGAATTGGGTGTTTTAAACAACAAACGGTTCCTACAATAAACAAAAACTAAACACAAATGGTTCCATAAAGGGCCTATCAAGAAAAAAATTTATCTAAACTAACCTAGATCTAGTCCTAACAGAAAAACAAAAATTTAACTAGACTAAAGCACTGACCCCACTCGTGCTACCAATTTGTAAGCCCTGCTAGGGGGGGGATACCTTAAAATCTATTCTACCCTTCCCTAGGCTTATCTAACTAACTACTGTCCGGTCAGTGCAAGCCCGGATAAACCCAGACTGGTTAATAACCTAACCTTAGTCTAAATAAAATACTAAAATAAGACAAAAGCTTTAACAAATAATATAAAATTTATTTAGCAAAATATGGAACCAAAAGTTATTATAAAAAAACTAGGATCTAGATCTAGACAAAATAAAACACTCAAGACATACAAAACAAACAGAACTCAACGAAACAAAACACCCAATTTCGGACCACTGTCCATACACCACATAAACGTGACACAGAAACTCTTCAACACACAGGCCTCGACATTCCAGCAGAATGTCCCTCCATGTCGACACACCACATTCACGAACAAAGAAACCAATACTACGAACAAAGAAACCAATGCTACGCACAAGAAAATAGCCCCTAATACAATAATAAGTAACATTCAGGACATAAAGCAAAGTGGAGCAACAATCCAAAACAAAGGTTGCATAAATAATAACATTAAAATATAAACAAGACACAATAACCAGGCTACAAACCATTGTAAAATCGAAATCATATCAGCGCCATAATAGCGGACTACTTAACTAAAAACCACAACAATCCTCAAAGGGACATAAAAAGCGACATTCGCCTTCTTAGTTACAAATAATTATAATAACAGATAAACACACTCCAGCCGCTCACATAAATAACTGTATTTTGCAAAATTAATTTTGAAATGCTACTATTAAAGGTTTATTTCCACGGGGCCTGCAGTGGCCTAATACTGCAGTTCAATGCCTCTCATTAATTGGCCTGTATAGACTATGTGTCATTTATAAATTTTCAATTTGTTTTAATTGATAAGCATTCACTAACCAAAACATACTCGTTTCTACCTTGACTCAATATCTAATATTTTTTTAAGAAAATGCCATCACATTGTGGGCAATTGCTGAAAAGATTATCAACTTCAACTTGTTTATATATTAGAAATAAATCTAAGTCTTGCCACATCAGTTTTAAAAGATATTAAGGGTGCTTTTTTGACAACACAACAAGTTAGAGGCACACAAATGTTAGCCCCAGGTGAAAACAGTGGCTGTATACTAACAGTGACAGGGCTGTCCTTTCTCCTTCATCTTTTTGAGCTATTGTTTGCACCCATAGCTGTCTTATTATTGATAAGGTTCAAATTGTTTGACAGGGTCAAAATATACCATTAGCAGGCTGTGTTTAGCTGAGAGCCAGATATTATCCCGTAAGACACTTGCCCAAATGGGGCAGATGAAGTAGAGTTATTATTTCGGTGACAGTGGCATTGAAATATATAGCGTGGTCAGCACTATGCCCAAGAGCCGTTACTTTCCCAACCTGAGTCAGGTACCCATTAGAACTGGATGATCTCAACGACATCATACACATTCGAGCCCAGGATCTGAACTAAAGACTTTCATATTTAACCACAGCGTCGCACTAGCATTCAGTGGCGGAACTAGAAAAAAAGGGTCACCCCGCAAAAATAAATTCTGGGCCCCTATATATATATATATATATATATATATATATATATATATATATATATATATATATATATATATATATATATATATATATATATATATATATATATATACTAGTCGTCCCGACCAGGCCCTGCTCTGGCTTCTGTGAAAAACCTTTCTGTTAAAGACCATTACCTGTGTGTTTAGTAATCATTATAAACCCGGCATTGCCCACCCAAACCACAACCAACCAAAACCAAAACAACAAAACGCAAACATAACGCTAACACAATTACAAATACAAACGAAAACTAAAACCTAACAACAAACCCAACCACAACCACAAACACCAATACGAACACAAAGAAAAATAACAAACGAAAAAGTAAACGAAAACAAACCAAATCCAAACGCAAAACTAACCACAAACACAAAGAAAAAAACACAAACGAAAAAGCAAACGAAAACAAACCAAATCCAAACGCAAAACCAATCACAAACACAATTACAAACACAAACCCAAAGAAAAAAACACAAACGAGAACGAAAAAAGAAAGAACAAAAACGAACCAAATCAAAACGCAACCACTAACGCAAAACCAACCTAAACACAATGAAAACACTAACGCGAACATAAACGCAAAGTGCTCACAGTCTAGCCCGGGGCGGAATCGCCTGTTTCAGCTTAATAAACGACTATAGTACCCCAACTTATTCATAGTCTTTTGCATTCACATAAACGAACGTAGGCGCCAAACCAAACACGGGAGGCCCGGGGCGCCAAATAGCACCCTGTCTGGGCACCAGAGGACGCCCAGATTCGATTCACTTAAAGACTATAGTAACCTTTCTTATCCATACTCTATCGCACTGTTTAAAGCGAAATTATGCACCTTAGCGCTCACAGGATAGCCCAGGGCGCCGAATTGAACCCTGGTGGGGCGCCGGCAGACGCGCCTGTTTCAATTCAATGAACATTTATAATACTCCAAGTTTATCCGTAAAATACCTACAACATTTGCACTTGATCAATCCCCGCTAATTGTGTAATTTTTTTTCCCAACACCAAAACAAAGTAATAAAAAGTAAATTCTTTTCCACTAATGCAATGTTTTATAAAGGGAAGTAATTGTGTTTTCCTAATTTATCAAAGGGAATTAAGTGCTGAAGGACTAAATATAAATAATTTTCAGACATAATTAGAATGTTTGTAAAAGATTATATTTTTTAAAAATTGTGTTTAATGAACATGCCGACAATTATTACTATCAGTTTGAAAAATGAAAATTATTTCCCAACACTTTCAGTATTTATTTTTTAATTCATAAATTTAGACCATAAGCACTATAATAATCTTACACTATAATCCATTGAAGTATCCACGACAAACATTACACTTTAAAAACATTTCTGAAACACAGAATTGAGCTTTATTATGGTTCCTAGATCTCTTCACATCGAGTAAATCTTTCGCCTTTTACTAAAGATTGGAGCGATATCCGATACTCACCATCCTACAATGTCATCTCCTAGCATGATGTCATACGAAGATATTGTCAGAGTCAACAAAGGGGTTGCGCCCTTGGATTTTTCCCCTGGGTCGAGAGACTAGGGGAGGAGCCACCCGGACTACGGTTCGGGTGGCTTAATGAAATCCAAGGTCCAACCCTTTTCAGCCACAACTGCCACTTTGGATCTACCAGATGAAGACTGCCCAGAGCTATACCCAGTCGACACACCTACCATCCAAGTTCGAATCTCCTCCAAAGGCCATCCCAACCTACGGGGTCACGTCCTAAGGCAAATCATAAGCAACGAACAAATCCTGCTCCTTAACTACGGCCGAGCAGACACTTGGTTTTTCTCATCAACAGCTTTTGACGTCACCACGTTTCATAATACACAAAATACACGGCCCATACACACTGCATTCCACTATACACGAAAAAGACATAATAAACGGAACCCTTAGATGGGTCCCCCCCCCCCCCACACTCAACGATCTCACACTCATACAAGCACTACAGCCTTACAGCAATAAAGAGCCAATCATTACCACAATTCCTCACACCAGTAATCGCAACTTCTCCATACACACTGACAATCCAACAAACATCCCTCATTACATTCAAATAAATTACAAAAACAAATCCCTCAACATCCTAGTCACCATAAATGGAAGAAAACAAGCCTGCCAAACCTGCTCGTCAACCCTGCACTGGACCAGTCACTGTCCAAAATCCAATGTACACATGACAGCACCACAGGAACCAGTCACGCATGCACAACAGCAAACAACAGCAGCAAACAACAGAGCCCCCCTAAGCCGACTTCAGATTCAACACCCAACGCACCCCTGACAACATCAAAGGAACCAGCACCAACCACACCGCAGGTCCTAGAACCGATGGAAAACCAGACAACCCTAAACATGACTACAACAAACAGTCAACCAACCAATCCCCACAAGCTGCATAGTAAGCCAACAACCTCCAGTACAAGCATGACGAAATCACCAATCACCAAAACAAATGCTTCAAGAATCCTCATACCAACCTTTGCTGCATCATCCTCGCTGAGACCAAACTCTTTCAAGTTTACAGCGACGCCAACCTCTACAATTAACAACCCCAGCCTAAATGTGGAAATGAGCGACGGCACAAACTCAAAAAGAAAGAAAAAACAGCCCTACAGACGCGAAGCAGTCAAAAAATCTTAAAACCCAAAAGCGGGATATAACAGCAAAAGATGCAGATTTTGCGCCCAGAAATATAAATCAATCGACGATAGGGAAGAATACGAGGATGCAGTACACCAGGAATTGTTAATGTGTCACATATGCAACAACGAGTGTGGATACATGGACATATGCCAGCACTACAAAGAGTACCATCCCGACGAAACGACGTATACCTGCCACCATTGCAGAATATGCCTCCCCCTAAAGGGTATGAAGGTACACACAAAGAATCATCATCCATGAGTTAAATAGATCGCCAAACATAGAGTCTAAAATGAAAACTTAATTAAAACTTAGTAACTTGAGACGTTTTGTATAAGGGAACTTAAATATATAGGTTTTGTATTAGACACATAATAAAACTTGTATGATATGTATATATATTATGTTCATGTAAACCTGCTCTTGCTGCCTACCCTGGCTTGAATAGGAAGCAGCAAGAGAGGAACAATTAAAAAAAAAAACTAGATCAAACGATAACCTTTCCTCTTAATCAACGATGCCATCACAAAAAAAACTTATGCAAATAGTACCAGCAACCCTTGTTTGTTCCCTCTGAGTCGAGAGACCTGGAGAGGAGCCACCTGGACTACGGCTCGGGTGGCCAGACTACGGTTCGGGTGGCCGGACTACGGTTCGGGTGGCCGGACTACGGTTCGGGTGGCTTAATGAAATCCTGGGCCCAATCCATTTCAGCCAAGACGACAGCTATCCTGGATATACCTGAAGAAGAATGCCCAGACCTGTACCCAACACCCACTATTCAAGTTTTGATCACCTCTTGATGTCTACCTAACCTGAGGGGCCACATCTTGAGACAACTAATCAGCAGCCAGCAGATCCTTCTAAATTACGGCAGAGCTGACACTTGGTTTTTCACCTCTCAAGCTTGTGATGTTACAACGCTACACAGCACACACAAAACTCTACGAAACAAACAAAATCAATGGGACCCTTAGATGGGTACCCCCCCCCCCCCCCCCCACACACACAGTTATCTCAGACGTTTTGTAATTTGTAATGCTTAAGTATAATTGAATGCAATGCCATGTATTGTACTATTTTAACATGCAACCTATCCACACACCTAGCTCCTGACTTGAGGGAGTGAACTGTGTGGAAGGAAATCTATTAAAAAAAAAATCGAGATTTTTACAAATCTCGACGATTTACACCTCACTGATACGGAAAAACATAATTTTGCAATCTTGTCCGTATGTCTGTGTGTGTGTGTGTGTGTCTGTCCGTGTGTAAACACGATTACTTGAGTACCGTTACAGCTAGGTTGATGAAATTTCATATATAAGTATTATATCAAAATCGTAGATCCGTATCAACTTTTGAACGATTTCCGACAACCGGAAGTGGTACTTTTTCTACTTTGAATTTTTCAAAAGCCTATAACTTGAGTACTATTTCAGATAGATAAATGATATTTCACATGTAAGTAAAAGATCTAATTCTCTACCTTCTGTAAAATTTTGAGTAATTTACGTTGACTGGAAGTAGTACTTTACGCTACTTCCGATTTCTCAAAAAACTAATGTAAATTTTAAAAGTATTAATAATATTGCGCACTATTATGCGTTTTTTATTTAGCGTTCACTTGGTGTGCAATTAATTTGTCCACGAGATTTTATTCTATTTTTAAAACTTTAAGTATTTAAAATGGATTAAAAATCATTTCTATAGCCCGAGTTCCCATCCCCTGTTATTTTATATAAGAATATTCGAGAAAGTTTAGGGGAGATCACTCCCGGTTTATTTATAAAGTAACTTCCTAATTCATCACCACAAATTGGAACACAAACAAAATCCTGCAGTTTGCTCGGATACATTTTTGAAAGGAAATCTAAAATTAGCAAAAAGTAAAAACAAAAGTCAGACCCAGAGAACACAACTTTTCGCTGAATATTTGAATTCATTTAACATATATTGAATGACTTGATGTTGTGCTTCTAATGTTGTTAAATGTTGCATGTTAAATGTTGCATTTTAAATGTTGCATGTTAAATGTTGCATTTTAAATGTTGCATGTTAAAATCTGCATGTCTAATGTGCTTTTGTTATGAACTGTTACTGACATCTTAACTGTATGTTATATGCTTTGTTGTATGTTGTAAAAAAAAAAACATTAAGCATAGTTTCCATGACCTTGGCATATGACCTTGGCATTTGATGGGATAGAGGTGCTGGTCCTTGTTATATGCTTGTTTTATATTGTCTGCCTTATATTGTCTGTCTTATATTGTTTGTCTGCCTTTTTATATTGTCTGCCTTATATTGTCTGCCTTATATTGTCTGTCTTATATTGTTTGTCTGCCTTTTTATATTGTCTGTCTTATATTGTCTGTCTTATATTGTCTGTCTTATATTGTCTGCCTTATATTGTCTGTCTTATATTGTCTGCCTTATATTGTTTGTCTGCCTTTTTATATTGTCTGCCTTATATTGTCTGCCTTATATTGTCTGCCTTATATTGTCTGCCTTATACTGTCTGTCTTATGTTGTCTGCCTTATATTGTCTGCCTTATATTGTCTGTCTTATGTTGTCTGCCTTATATTGTCTGCCTTATATTGTCTGTCTTATGTTGTCTGCCTTATATTGTTTGCCTTATGTTGTCTGTCTTATATTGTCTGCCTTATATTGTCTGCCTTATATTGTCTGTCTTATATTGTCTGCCTTATATTGTCTGTCTTATATTGTCTGTCTTATATTGTCTGCCTTATATTGTCTGTCTTGTATTGTCTGCCTTATATTGTCTGTTTTATATTGTTTGTCTGATGTTTTCTGCCTTTTTATATTGTCTGCCTTATGTTGTCTGTCTTATATTGTTTGTCTGATGATTTCTGCCTTTTTATATTGTCTGCCTTATGTTGTCTGTCTGATGCCTCTTATGTTTGATGTGTTTAGTGTAAAAAAAAGGTGGCATCAGACAGGTACTAATGGCCCTTTGAGCATTGCCACAGTTACTGGCCACTGGTCAGGTTTGTAGAGTTTGGCCTCCGTCTCTTCCTGCGACTGAGATGGTGTCGTGTGGATTGGCGCGGGCTGGCCTGTGATGCTTAGCAGCTTCAGCTCCAGGGGACCTAACTTGAGATAATCCTGAAGCAAAGTTTGAATTGTCATCGAGGTAAACATCGAGCTGGGGTTAGGGTAAAAAGTTAGGGTTAGATTTAAGTTTAGGTTAGAGTTAGGGTTAGGGTAAAAAGTTAGGGTTAGATTTGAGTTTAGGTTAGAGTTAGGGTTAGGGTTAGGGTAAAAAGTTAGGGTTAGATTTGAGTTTAGGTTAGAGTTATATCAGTTGGGAAGACATTTAATACCAACGTCTTAGCAGGTGAGCCTTTGTTTCAATGATTTGGTCGTTTTGTATTTATAAAAAAACTTTTCACTGTGGATCATTTCATAATAAAATTGAGTTTTAATTTTTGTTGGTGCTCCTTTTCCTCTTAAAGTAGGGTTGGGGTTATGGTTATGGTTAGGGTTATGTTTATGGTTAGGGTTATGGTTAGGGTTGGGGTTATGTTTATGGTTAGGGTTGGGTTTGGGGTTATGGTTATGGTTGGGTTTGGGGTTATGGTTAGGGTTATGATTAGGGTTGGGGTTATGTTTATGGTTAGGGTTGGGATTGGAGTTGGAGTTAATCTCTAATTTTCTTTTTTCTGACGTGTTAAGAGTTGATACTAATAGTGTATCAAACCAAATCGTGACATTTTATTATTTTAATGGATTGGGGTAGAGTAACAAAAAATGTTTAATGCCAAGAAAAATATTTCCTCAAAACTTTGGCATGTATGCCTGAGGGTTGGGATGGCACTTCCAGTGAAATCGAGCTATAGAAACATAGAAGTTATTCAAATTAAGATGAAATGTACTTTGAATATGCTACATGAGAATATAGAAAAATAGAGTGAAGTACCTCTGCTGATTACAGGAAATAGCACAAAAGTTAAAACAAGGTGTTAAACTTCAAGAGTTTTAGGGTTAATATAGGACTACTTTCTCCTCTCTACGAGGTGGATAGCAAAAATATTTTAAAACAATAAGAAATATTTGTATAACAAAAACTATACAATTTGAAAAGTCAGTGGTACTTACATCAAAATTTTCTTCTTCAAAATAATAATTTTCATAGATTCCACTTTCTGTTTCTGATGTTTCATCTAAAACACATGTTAAGTTAGGTAAGTAACTGGGTTAGAGAGTTTGGTGAGGTAAGTGACTGGGTTAGAGAGTTTAGTGAGGTAACTGGGTTAGAGAGTTTAGTGAGGTAAGTGATTGGGTTAGAGAGTTTAGTGAGGTAAGTGATTGGGTTAGAGAGTTTAGTGAGGTAACTGGGTTAGAGAGTTTAGTGAGGTAAGTGACTGGGTTAAAGAGTTTAGTGAGGTAGCTGGGTTAGAGAGTTTAGTGAGGTAAGTGACTGGGTTAAAGAGTTTAGTGAGGTAGCTGGGTTAGAGAGTTTAGTGAGGTAAGTGACTGGGTTAGAGAGTTTAGTGAGGTAAGTGACTGGGTTAGAGAGTTTAGTGAGGTGACTGGGTCAGAGAGTTTAGTGAGGTAAGTGACTGGGTTAAAGAGTTTAGTGAGGTAACTGGGCTAGAGAGTTTAGTGAGGTAACTGGGTTAGAGAGTTTAGTTAGGTAACTGGGTTAGAGAGTTTAGTGAGGTAAGTGACTGGGTTAGAGAGTTTAGTGAGGTAAGTGACTGGGTTAGAGAGTTTAGTGAGGTAAGTGACTGGGTTAGAGAGTTTAGTGAGGTAAGTGACTGGGTTAGAGAGTTTAGTGAGGTAAGTGACTGGGTTAAAGAGTTTAGTGAGGTAACTGGGTTAGAGAGTTTAGTGAGGTAAGTGACTGGGTTAGAGAGTTTAGTGAGGTAAGTGACTGGGTTAGAGAGTTTAGTGAGGTGACTGGGTTAGAGAGTTTAGTGAGGTAAGTGACTGGGTTAAAGAGTTTAGTGAGGTAACTGGGCTAGAGAGTTTAGTGAGGTAACTGGGTTAGAGAGTTTAGTTAGGTAACTGGGTTAGAGAGTTAAGTGAGGTTAGTGACTGGGTTAGAGAGTTTAGTGAGGTAAGTGACTGGGTTAGAGAGTTTAGTGAGGTAAGTGACTGGGTTAGAGAGTTTAGTGAGGTAAGTGACTGGGTTAGAGAGTTTAGAGAGGTAAGTAACTGGGTTAGAGAGTTTAGTGAGGTAAGTGACTGGGTTAAAGAGTTTAGTGAGGTAACTGGGTTAGAGAGTTTAGTGAGGTAAGTGACTGGGTTAGAGAGTATAGTGAGGTAACTGGGTTAGAGAGTTTAGTGAGGTAAGTGACTGGGTTAGATAGTTTAGTTAGGTAAGTAACTGGGTTAGAGAGTTTAGTGAGGTAAGTGACTGGGTTAGAGGGTTTAGTGAGGTAAGTGACTGGGTTAGAGAGTTTAGTGAGGTAAGTGAATGGGTTAGAGACTTTAGTGAGGTAAGTAACTGGGTTAGAGAGTTTAGTTAGGTAAGTAACTGGGTTAGAGAGTTTAGTGAGGTAACTGGGTTAGAGAGTTTAGTGAGGTAAGTGACTGGGTTAGAGAGTTTAGTGAGGTAAGTGACTGGGTTAGAGAGTTTAGTGAGGTAAGTGACTGGGTTAGAGAGTTTAGTGAGGTAACTGGGTTAGAGAGTTTAGTGAGGTAAGTGACTGGGTTAGAGAGTTTATTGAGGTAAGTGACTGGGTTAGAGAGTTTAGTTAGGTAAGTAACTGGGTTAGAGAGTTTAGTGAGGTAAGTAACTGGGTTAGAGAGTTTAGTGAGGTAACTGGGTTAGAGAGTTTAGTGAGGTAACTGGGTTAGAGAGTTTAGTGAGGTAAGTGACTGGGTTAGAGAGTTTAGTGAGGTAAGTGACTGGGTTAGAGAGTTTAGTGAGGTAAGTGACTGGGTTAGAGAGTTTAGTGAGGTAACTGGGTTAGAGAGTTTAGTGAGGTAACTGGGTGAGAGAGTTTAGTTAGGTAAGTGACTGGGTTAGAGAGTTTAGTGAGGTAACTGGGTTAGAGAGTTTAGTGAGGTAACTGGGTTAGAGAGTTTAGTTAGGTAACTGGGTTAGAGAGTTTAGTGAGGTAAGTGACTGGGTTAGAGAGTTTAGTGAGGTAAGTGACTGGGTTAGAGAGTTTAGTGAGGTAAGTGACTGGGTTAGAGAGTTTAGTGAGGTAAGTGACTGGGTTAGAGAGTATAGTGAGGTAACTGGGTTAGAGAGTTTAGTGAGGTAAGTGACTGGGTTAGATAGTTTAGTTAGGTAAGTAACTGGGTTAGAGAGTTTAGTGAGGTAAGTGACTGGGTTAGAGGGTTTAGTGAGGTAAGTGACTGGGTTAGAGAGTTTAGTGAGGTAAGTGACTGGGTTAGAGAGTTTAGTGAGGTAAGTAACTGGGTTAGAGAGTTTAGTTAGGTAAGTAACTGGGTTAGAGAGTTTAGTGAGGTAACTGGGTTAGAGAGTTTAGTGAGGTAAGTGACTGGGTTAGAGAGTTTAGTGAGGTAAGTGACTGGGTTAGAGAGTTTAGTGAGGTAAGTGACTGGGTTAGAGAGTTTAGTGAGGTAACTGGGTTAGAGAGTTTAGTGAGGTAAGTGACTGGGTTAGAGAGTTTATTGAGGTAAGTGACTGGGTTAGAGAGTTTAGTTAGGTAAGTAACTGGGTTAGAGAGTTTAGTGAGGTAAGTAACTGGGTTAGAGAGTTTAGTGAGGTAACTGGGTTAGAGAGTTTAGTGAGGTAACTGGGTTAGAGAGTTTAGTGAGGTAAGTGACTGGGTTAGAGAGTTTAGTGAGGTAAGTGACTGGGTTAGAGAGTTTAGTGAGGTAAGTGACTGGGTTAGAGAGTTTAGTGAGGGAAATGACTGGGTTAGAGAGTTTAGTGAGGTAACTGGGTTAGAGAGTTTAGTGAGGTAAGTGACTGGGTTAGAGAGTTTAGTGAGGTAAGTGACTGGGTTAGAGAGTTTAGTGAGGTAACTGGGTGAGAGAGTTTAGTTAGGTAAGTGACTGGGTTAGAGAGTTTAGTGAGGTAACTGGGTTAGAGAGTTTAGTGAGGTAACTGGGTTAGAGAGTTTAGTGAGGTAACTGGGTTAGAGAGTTTAGTGAGGTAAGTGACTGGGTTAGAGAGTTTAGTGAGGTAAGTGACTGGGTTAGAGAGTTTAGTGAGGTAAGTGACTGGGTTAGAGAGTTTAGTGAGGTAAGTTACTGGGTTAGAGAGTTTAGTGAGGTAAGTAACTGGGCTAGAGAGTTTAGTGAGGTAAGTCACTGGGTTAGAGAGTTTAGTGAGGTAAGTGACTGGGTTAGAGAGTTTAGTTAGGGAAATGACTGGGTTAGAGAGTTTAGTGAGGTAAGTGACTGGGTTAGAGAGTTTAGTGAGGTAAGTGACTGGGTTAGAGAGTTTAGTGAGGTAAGTGACTGGGTTAGAGAGTTTAGTGAGGTAACTGGGTTAGAGAGTTTAGTGAGGTAACTGGGTTAGAGAGTTTAGTGAGGTAAGTGACTGGGTTAGAGAGTTTAGTGAGGTAACTGGGTTAGAGAGTTTAGTGAGGTAACTGGGTTAGAGAGTTTAGTGAGGTAAGTGACTGGGTTAGAGAGTTTAGTGAGGTAACTGGGTTAGAGAGTTTAGTGAGGTAAGTGACTGGGTTAGAGAGTTTAGTGAGGTAAGTGACTGGGTTAGAGAGTTTAGTGAGGTAACTGGGTTAGAGAGTTTAGTGAGGTAACTGGGTTAGAGAGTTTAGTGAGGTAAGTGACTGGGTTAGAGAGTTTAGTGAGGTAAGTGACTGGGTTAGAGAGTTTAGTGAGGTAACTGGGTTAGAGAGTTTAGTGAGTTAAGTGACTGGGTTAGAGAGTTTAGTTAGGGAAATGACTGGGTTAGAGAGTTTAGTGAGGTAACTGGGTTAGAGAGTTTAGTTAGGTAAGTGACTGGGTTAGAGAGTTTAGTGAGGAAAGTGACTGGGTTAGAGAGTTAAGTGAGGTAAGTAACTGGGTTAGAGAGTTTAGTGAGGTAACTGGGTTAGAGAGTTTAGTGAGGTAAGTGACTGGGTTAGAGAGTTTAGTGAGGTAAGTGACTGGTTAGAGAGTTTAGTGAGGTAACTGGGTTAGAGAGTTTAGTTAGGTAAATGACTGGGTTAGAGAGTTTACTGAGGTAAGTGACTGGGTTAGAGAGTTTAGTGAGGTAAGTGACTGGGTTAGAGAGTTTAGTGAGGTAAGTGACTGGGTTAGAGAGTTTAGTGAGGTAAGTGACTGGGTTAGAGAGTTTAGTGAGGTAAGTGACTGGGTTAGAGAGTTTAGTGAGGTAACTGGGTTAGAGAGTTTAGTGAGGTAACTGGGTTAGAGAGTTTAGTTAGGTAAGTGACTGGGTTAGAGAGTTTAGTGAGGCAACTGGCTTAGAGAGTTTAGTGAGGTAACTGGGTTAGAGAGTTTAGTTAGGTAACTGGGTTAGAGAGTTTAGTGAGGTAAGTGACTGGGTTAGAGAGTTTAGTGAGGTAAGTGACTGGGTTAGAGAGTTTAGTGAGGTAAGTGACTGGGTTAGAGAGTTTAGTGAGGTAAGTGACTGGGTTAGAGAGTTTAGTGAGGTAAGTAACTGGGTTAGAGAGTTTAGTGAGGTAAGTCACTGGGTTAGAGAGTTTAGTGAGGTAAGTGACTGGGTTAGAGAGTTTAGTGAGGTAACTGGGTTAGAGAGTTTAGTGAGGTAAGTGACTGGGTTAGAGAGTTTAGTGAGGTAAGTGACTGGGTTAGAGAGTTTAGTGAGGTAACTGGGTTAGAGAGTTTAGTGAGGTAACTGGGTGAGAGAGTTTAGTTAGGTAAGTGACTGGGTTAGAGAGTTTAGTGAGGTAACTGGGTTAGAGAGTTTAGTGAGGTAACTGGGTTAGAGAGTTTAGTTAGGTAACTGGGTTAGAGAGTTTAGTGAGGTAAGTGACTGGGTTAGAGAGTTTAGTGAGGTAAGTGACTGGGTTAGAGAGTTTAGTGAGGTAAGTGACTGGGTTAGAGAGTTTAGTGAGGTAAGTGACTGGGTTAGAGAGTATAGTGAGGTAACTGGGTTAGAGAGTTTAGTGAGGTAAGTGACTGGGTTAGATAGTTTAGTTAGGTAAGTAACTGGGTTAGAGAGTTTAGTGAGGTAAGTGACTGGGTTAGAGGGTTTAGTGAGGTAAGTGACTGGGTTAGAGAGTTTAGTGAGGTAAGTGACTGGGTTAGAGAGTTTAGTGAGGTAAGTAACTGGGTTAGAGAGTTTAGTTAGGTAAGTAACTGGGTTAGAGAGTTTAGTGAGGTAACTGGGTTAGAGAGTTTAGTGAGGTAAGTGACTGGGTTAGAGAGTTTAGTGAGGTAAGTGACTGGGTTAGAGAGTTTAGTGAGGTAAGTGACTGGGTTAGAGAGTTTAGTGAGGTAACTGGGTTAGAGAGTTTAGTGAGGTAAGTGACTGGGTTAGAGAGTTTATTGAGGTAAGTGACTGGGTTAGAGAGTTTAGTTAGGTAAGTAACTGGGTTAGAGAGTTTAGTGAGGTAAGTAACTGGGTTAGAGAGTTTAGTGAGGTAACTGGGTTAGAGAGTTTAGTGAGGTAACTGGGTTAGAGAGTTTAGTGAGGTAAGTGACTGGGTTAGAGAGTTTAGTGAGGTAAGTGACTGGGTTAGAGAGTTTAGTGAGGTAAGTGACTGGGTTAGAGAGTTTAGTGAGGGAAATGACTGGGTTAGAGAGTTTAGTGAGGTAACTGGGTTAGAGAGTTTAGTGAGGTAAGTGACTGGGTTAGAGAGTTTAGTGAGGTAAGTGACTGGGTTAGAGAGTTTAGTGAGGTAACTGGGTGAGAGAGTTTAGTTAGGTAAGTGACTGGGTTAGAGAGTTTAGTGAGGTAACTGGGTTAGAGAGTTTAGTGAGGTAACTGGGTTAGAGAGTTTAGTGAGGTAACTGGGTTAGAGAGTTTAGTGAGGTAAGTGACTGGGTTAGAGAGTTTAGTGAGGTAAGTGACTGGGTTAGAGAGTTTAGTGAGGTAAGTGACTGGGTTAGAGAGTTTAGTGAGGTAAGTTACTGGGTTAGAGAGTTTAGTGAGGTAAGTAACTGGGCTAGAGAGTTTAGTGAGGTAAGTCACTGGGTTAGAGAGTTTAGTGAGGTAAGTGACTGGGTTAGAGAGTTTAGTTAGGGAAATGACTGGGTTAGAGAGTTTAGTGAGGTAAGTGACTGGGTTAGAGAGTTTAGTGAGGTAAGTGACTGGGTTAGAGAGTTTAGTGAGGTAAGTGACTGGGTTAGAGAGTTTAGTGAGGTAACTGGGTTAGAGAGTTTAGTGAGGTAACTGGGTTAGAGAGTTTAGTGAGGTAAGTGACTGGGTTAGAGAGTTTAGTGAGGTAACTGGGTTAGAGAGTTTAGTGAGGTAACTGGGTTAGAGAGTTTAGTGAGGTAAGTGACTGGGTTAGAGAGTTTAGTGAGGTAACTGGGTTAGAGAGTTTAGTGAGGTAAGTGACTGGGTTAGAGAGTTTAGTGAGGTAAGTGACTGGGTTAGAGAGTTTAGTGAGGTAACTGGGTTAGAGAGTTTAGTGAGGTAACTGGGTTAGAGAGTTTAGTGAGGTAAGTGACTGGGTTAGAGAGTTTAGTGAGGTAAGTGACTGGGTTAGAGAGTTTAGTGAGGTAACTGGGTTAGAGAGTTTAGTGAGTTAAGTGACTGGGTTAGAGAGTTTAGTTAGGGAAATGACTGGGTTAGAGAGTTTAGTGAGGTAACTGGGTTAGAGAGTTTAGTTAGGTAAGTGACTGGGTTAGAGAGTTTAGTGAGGAAAGTGACTGGGTTAGAGAGTTAAGTGAGGTAAGTAACTGGGTTAGAGAGTTTAGTGAGGTAACTGGGTTAGAGAGTTTAGTGAGGTAAGTGACTGGGTTAGAGAGTTTAGTGAGGTAAGTGACTGGTTAGAGAGTTTAGTGAGGTAACTGGGTTAGAGAGTTTAGTTAGGTAAATGACTGGGTTAGAGAGTTTACTGAGGTAAGTGACTGGGTTAGAGAGTTTAGTGAGGTAAGTGACTGGGTTAGAGAGTTTAGTGAGGTAAGTGACTGGGTTAGAGAGTTTAGTGAGGTAAGTGACTGGGTTAGAGAGTTTAGTGAGGTAAGTGACTGGGTTAGAGAGTTTAGTGAGGTAACTGGGTTAGAGAGTTTAGTGAGGTAACTGGGTTAGAGAGTTTAGTTAGGTAAGTGACTGGGTTAGAGAGTTTAGTGAGGCAACTGGCTTAGAGAGTTTAGTGAGGTAACTGGGTTAGAGAGTTTAGTTAGGTAACTGGGTTAGAGAGTTTAGTGAGGTAAGTGACTGGGTTAGAGAGTTTAGTGAGGTAAGTGACTGGGTTAGAGAGTTTAGTGAGGTAAGTGACTGGGTTAGAGAGTTTAGTGAGGTAAGTGACTGGGTTAGAGAGTTTAGTGAGGTAAGTAACTGGGTTAGAGAGTTTAGTGAGGTAAGTCACTGGGTTAGAGAGTTTAGTGAGGTAAGTGACTGGGTTAGAGAGTTTAGTGAGGTAACTGGGTTAGAGAGTTTAGTGAGGTAAGTGACTGGGTTAGAGAGTTTAGTGAGGTAAGTGACTGAGTTAGAGAGTTTAGTGAAGTGACTGGGTTAGAGAGTTTAGTGAGGTAACTGGGTTAGAGAGTTTAGTGAGGTAAGTGACTGGGTTAGAGAGTTTAGTGAGGTAACTGGGTTAGAGAGTTTAGTGAGGTAACTGGGTTAGAGAGTTTAGTGAGGTAAGTGACTGGGTTAGAGAGTTTAGTGAGGTAAGTGACTGGGTTAGAGAGTTTAGTGAGGTAAGTAACTGGGTTAGAGAGTTTAGTGAGGTAACTGGGTTAGAGAGTTTAGTGAGGTAAGTAGCTGGGTTAAAGAGTTTAGTGAGGTAACTGGGTTAGAGAGTTTAGTGAGGTAAGTGACTGGGTTAGAGAGTTTAGTGAGGTAAGTGACTGGGTTAGAGAGTTTAGTGAGGTATGTGACTGGGTTAGAGAGTTTAGTTAGGTAAGTGACTAGGTTAGAGAGTTTAGTGAGGTAACTGGGTTAGTGAGTTTAGTTAGGTAAGTGACTGGGTTAGAGAGTTTAGTGAGGTAAGTGACTGGGTTAGAGAGTTTAGTGAGGTAACGGACTGGGTTAGAGAGTTTAGTGAGGTAAGTGACTGGGTTAGAGAGTTTAGTGAGGTAAGTAACTGGGTTAGAGAGTTTAGTGAGGTAAGTCACTGGGTTAGAGAGTTTAGTGAGGTAAGTGACTGGGTTAGAGAGTTTAGTGAGGTAACTGGGTTAGAGAGTTTAGTGAGGTAAGTGACTGGGTTAGAGAGTTTAGTGAGGTAAGTGACTGGGTTAGAGAGTTTAGTGAGGTAACTGGTTTAGAGAGTTTAGTGAGGTAACTGGGTTAGAGAGTTTAGTGAGGTAAGTGACTGGGTTAGAGAGTTTAGTGAGGTAACTGGGTTAGAGAGTTTAGTGAGGTAACTGGGTTAGAGAGTTTAGTGAGGTAAGTGACTGGGTTAGAGAGTTTAGTGAGGTAACTGGGTTAGAGAGTTTAGTGAGGTAAGTGACTGGGTTAGAGAGTTTAGTGAGGTAAGTGACTGGGTTAGAGAGTTTAGTGAGGTAAGTGACTGGGTTAGAGAGTTTAGTGAGGTAACTGGGTTAGAGAGTTTAGTGAGGTAAGTGACTGGGTTAGAGAGTTTAGTGAGGTAAGTAACTGGGTTAGAGAGTTTAGTGAGGTAACTGGGTTAGAGAGTTTAGTGAGGTGACTGGGTTAGAGAGTTTAGTGAGGTAAGTGACTGGGTTAGAGAGTTTAGTGAGGTAAGTGACTGGTTAGAGAGTTTAGTGAGGTAACTGGGTTAGAGAGTTTAGTTAGGTAAGTGACTGGGTTAGAGAGTTTAGTGAGGTAAGTGACTGGGTTAGAGAGTTTAGTGAGGTAAGTGACTGGGTTAGAGAGTTTAGTGAGGTAAGTGGGTTAGAGAGTTTAGTGAGGTAAGTGACTGGGTTAGAGAGTTTAGTGAGGTAAGTGACTGGGTTAGAGAGTTTAGTGAGGTGACTGGGTTAGAGAGTTTAGTGAGGTAAGTGACTGGGATAGAGAGTTTAGTGAGGTAACTGGGCTAGAGAGTTTAGTGAGGTAACTGGGTTAGAGAGTTTAGTTAGGTAACTGGGTTAGAGAGTTTAGTGAGGTTAGTGACTGGGTTAGAGAGTTTAGTGAGGTAAGTGACTGGGTTAGAGAGTTTAGTGAGGTAAGTGACTGGGTTAGAGAGTTTAGTGAGGTAAGTGACTGGGTTAGAGAGTTTAGAGAGGTAAGTAACTGGGTTAGAGAGTTTAGTGAGGTAAGTCACTGGGTTAGAGAGTTTAGTGAGGTAACTGGGTTAGAGAGTTTAGTGAGGTAAGTGACTGGGTTAGAGAGTTTAGTGAGGTAACTGGGTTAGAGAGTTTAGTGAGGTAAGTGACTGGGTTAGAGAGTTTAGTTAGGGAAAAGACTGGGTTAGAGAGTTTAGTGAGGTAACTGGGTTAGAGAGTTTAGTGAGGTAAGTGACTGGGTTAGAGAGTTTAGTGAGGTAAGTGACTGGGTTAGAGAGTTTAGTGAGGTAAGTAACTGGGTTAGAGAGTTTAGTGAGGTAACTGGGTTAGAGAGTTTAGTGAGGTAAGTGACTGGGTTAGAGAGTTTAGTGAGGTAAGTGACTGGGTTAGAGAGTTAAGTGAGGTAAGTGACTGGGTTAGAGAGTTTAGTTAGGGAAATGACTGGGTTAGAGAGTTTAGTGAGGTAACTGGGTTAGAGAGTTTAGTGAGGTAAGTGACTGGGTTAAAGAGTTTAGTGAGGTAACTGGGTTAGAGAGTTTAGTGAGGTAAGTGACTGGGTTAGAGAGTTTAGTGAGGTAAGTGACTGGGTTAGAGAGTTTAGTGAGGTAAGTGACTGGGTTAGATAGTTTAGTGAGGTAACTGGGTTAGTGAGTTTAGTGAGGTAACTGGGTTAGAGAGTTTAGTGAGGTAAGTGACTGGGTTAGAGAGTTTAGTGAGGTAAGTAACTGGGTTAGAGAGTTTAGTGAGGTAAGTGACTGGGTTAGAGAGTTTAGTTAGGGAAATGACTGGGTTAGAGAGTTTAGTGAGGTAACTGGGTTAGAGAGTTTAGTGAGGTAACTGGGTTAGAGAGTTTAGTGAGGTAAGTGACTGGGTTAAAGAGTTTAGTGAGGTAAGTGACTGGGTTAGAGAGTTTAGTGAGGTAAGTGACTGGGTTAGAGAGTTTAGTGAGGTAAGTGACTGGGTTAGAGAGTTTAGTGAGGTAAGTGACTGGGTTAGAGAGTTTAGTGAGGTAAGTGACTGTGTTGGAGAGTTTAGTGAGGTAAGTGACTGGGTTAGAGAGTTTAGTGAGGTAAGTGACTGGGTTAGAGAGTTTAGTGAGGTAAGTGACTAGGTTAGAGAGTTTAGTGAGGTAACTGGGTTAGAGAGTTTAGTGAGGTAAGTCACTGGGTTAGAGAGTTTAGTGAGGCATGTGACTGGGTTAGAGAGTTTAGTGAAGTAAGTGACTGGGTTAGAGAGTTTAGTGAGGTAACTGGGTTAGAGAGTTTAGTTAGGTAAGTGAATGGGTTAGAGAGTTTAGTGAGGTAAGTGACTGGGTTAGAGAGTTTAGTGAGGTAACTGGGTTAGATAGTTTAGTGAGGTAAGTGACTGGGTTAGAGAGTTTAGTGAGGTAAGTGACTGGGGTAGAGAGTTTAGTGAGGTAAGTGACTGGGTTAGAGAGTTTAGTTAGGTAAGTGACTGGGTTAGAGAGTTTAGTGAGGTAAGTGACTGGGTTAGAGAGTTTAGTGAGGTAAGTGACTGGGTTAAAGAGTTTAGTGAGGTAAGTGACTGGGTTAAAGAGTTTAGTGAGGTAACTGGGTTAGAGAGTTTAGTGAGGTAAGTAACTGGGTTAGAGAGTTTAGTGAGGTAACTGGGTTAGAGAGTTTAGTGACTTAATTGACTGGGTTAGAGAGTTTAGTGAGGTAACTGGGTTAGAGAGTTTAGTGAGGTAAGTGACTAGGTTAGAGAGTTTAGTGAGGTAAGTGATTGGGTTAGAGAGTTTAGTGAGGTAAGTGACTGGGTTAGAGAGTTTAGTGAGGTAACTGGGTTAGAGAGTTTAGTGAGGTAAGTGACTAGGTTAGAGAGTTTAGTGAGGTAAGTGATTGGGTTAGAGAGTTTAGTGAGGTAAGTGACTGGGTTAGAGAGTTTAGTGAGGTAAGTGACTGGGTTAGAGAGTTTAGTGAGGTAACTGGGTTAGAGAGTTTAGTGAGGTAAGTGACTAGGTTAGAGAGTTTAGTGAGGTAAGTGATTGGGTTAGAGAGTTTAGTGAGGTAAGTGACTGGGTTAGAGAGTTTAGTGAGGTAAGTGACTGGGTTATAGAGTTTAGTGAGGTAAGTGACTGGGTTAGAGAGTTTAGTGAGGTAAGTGACTGGGTTAGAGAGTTTAGTGAGGTAAGTGACTGGGTTAGAGAGTTTAGTGAGGTAAGTGACTGGGTTAGAGAGTTTAGTGAGGTAAGTGACTGGGTTAGAGAGTTTAGTGAGGTAAGTGACTGGGTTAGAGAGTTTAGTGAGGTAACTGGGTTAGAGAGTTTAGTGAGGTAAGTGACTAGATTAGAGAGTTTAGTGAGGTAACTGGGTTAGAGAGTTTAGTGAGGTAAGTGACTAGGTTAGAGAGTTTAGTGATGTAAGTGATTGGGTTAGAGAGTTTAGTGAGGTAAGTGACTGGGTTAGAGAGTTTAGTGAAGCAAGTGACTGGGTTAGAGAGTTTAGTGAGGTAACTGGGTTAGAGAGTTTAGTGAAGTAAGTAACTGGGTTAGAGAGTTTAGTGAGGTAAGTGACTGGGTTAGAGAGTTTAGTGAGGTAAGTGACTGGGTTAGAGAGTTTAGTTAGGTAACTGGGTTAGAGAGTTTAGTGAGGTAAGTGACTGGGTTAGAGAGTTTAGTGAGGTAAGTGACTGGGTTAGAGAGTTTAGTGAGGTAAGTGACTGGGTTAGAGAGTTTAGTGAGGTAAGTGACTGGGTTAGAGAGTTTAGTGAGGTAAGTGACTGGGTTAGAGAGTTTAGTGAGGTAAGTGACTGGGTTAGAGAGTTTAGTGAGGTAAGTGACTGGGTTAGAGAGTTTAGTGAGGTAACTGGGTTAGAGAGTTTAGTGAGGTAAGTGACTAGGTTAGAGAGTTTAGTGAGGTAAGTGACTGGGTTAGAGAGTTTAGTGAAGCAAGTGACTGGGTTAGAGAGTTTAGTGAGGTAACTGGGTTAGAGAGTTTAGTGAAGTAAGTAACTGGGTTAGAGAGTTTAGTGAGGTAAGTGACTGGGTTAGAGAGTTTAGTGAGGTAAGTGACTGGGTTAGAGAGTTTAGTGAAGCAAGTGACTGGGTTAGAGAGTTTAGTGAGGTAACTGGGTTAGAGAGTTTAGTGAAGTAAGTAACTGGGTTAGAGAGTTTAGTGAGGTAAGTGACTGGGTTAGAGAGTTTAGTGAGGTAAGTGACTGGGTTAGAGAGTTTAGTTAGGTAACTGGGTTAGAGAGTTTAGTGAGGTAAGTGACTGGGTTAGAGAGTTTAGTGACGTAAGTGACTGGGTTAGAGAGTTTAGTGAGGTAAGTGACTGGGTTAGAGAGTTTAGTGAGGTAACTGGGTTAGAGAGTTTAGTGAGGTAAGTGACTAGATTAGAGAGTTTAGTGAGGTAACTGGGTTAGAGAGTTTAGTGAGGTAAGTGACTAGGTTAGAGAGTTTAGTGATGTAAGTGATTGGGTTAGAGAGTTTAGTGAGGTAAGTGACTGGGTTAGAGAGTTTAGTGAAGCAAGTGACTGGGTTAGAGAGTTTAGTGAGGTAACTGGGTTAGAGAGTTTAGTGAAGTAAGTAACTGGGTTAGAGAGTTTAGTGAGGTAAGTGACTGGGTTAGAGAGTTTAGTGAGGTAAGTGACTGGGTTAGAGAGTTTAGTTAGGTAACTGGGTTAGAGAGTTTAGTGAGGTAAGTGACTGGGTTAGAGAGTTTAGTGAGGTAAGTGACTGGGTTAGAGAGTTTAGTGAGGTAAGTGACTGGGTTAGAGAGTTTAGTGAGGTAAGTGACTGGGTTAGAGAGTTTAGTGAGGTAAGTGACTGGGTTAGAGAGTTTAGTGAGGTAAGTGACTGGGTTAGATAGTTTAGTGAGGTAAGTGACTGGGTTAGAGAGTTTAGTGAGGTAACTGGGTTAGAGAGTTTAGTGAGGTAAGTGACTAGGTTAGAGAGTTTAGTGATGTAAGTGATTGGGTTAGAGAGTTTAGTGAGGTAAGTGACTGGGTTAGAGAGTTTAGTGAAGCAAGTGACTGGGTTAGAGAGTTTAGTGAGGTAACTGGGTTAGAGAGTTTAGTGAAGTAAGTAACTGGGTTAGAGAGTTTAGTGAGGTAAGTGACTGGGTTAGAGAGTTTAGTGAGGTAAGTGACTGGGTTAGAGAGTTTAGTTAGGTAACTGGGTTAGAGAGTTTAGTGAGGTAAGTGACTGGGTTAGAGAGTTTAGTGACGTAAGTGACTGGGTTAGAGAGTTTAGTGAGGTAAGTGACTGGGTTAGAGAGTTTATTGAGGTAAGTGACTGGGTTAGAGAGTTTAGTGAGGTAACTGGGTTAGAGAGTTTAGTGAGGTAACTGGGTTAGAGAGTTTAGTGAGGTAACTGGGTTAGAGAGTTTAGTTAGGCAAGTGACTGGGTTAGAGAGTTTAGTTAGGTAAGTGACTGGCTTAGAGAGTTTAGTGAGGTAAGCGACTGGGTTAGAGAGTTTAGTGAGGTAACTAGGTTAGAGAGTTTAGTGAGGTAACTGGGTTAGAGAGTTTAGTGAGGTAAGTGACTGGGTTAGAGAGTTTAGTTAGGTAAGTGACTGGGTTAGAGAGTTTAGTTAGGTAAGTGACTGGGTTAGAGAGTTTAGTGAGGTAACTGGGTTAGAGAGTTTAGTGAGGTAACTGGGTTAGAGAGTTTAGTTAGGCAAGTGACTGGGTTAGAGAGTTTAGTTAGGTAAGTGACTGGGTTAGAGAGTTTAGTGAGGTAAGTGACTGGGTTAGAGAGTTTAGTGAGGTAACTGGGTTAGAGAGTTTAGTGAGGTAAGTGACTGGGTTAGAGAGTTTAGTGAGGTAAGTGACTGGGTTAGAGAGTTTAGTGAGGTAACTGGGTTAGAGAGTTTAGTGAGGTAAGTAACTGGGTTAGAGAGTTTAGTGAGGTAAGTGACTGGATTAGAGAGTTTAGTGAGGTAAGTGACTGGGTTAGAGAGTTTAGTGAGGTAACTGGGTTAGAGAGTTTAGTGAGGTAACTGGGTTAGAGAGTTTAGTGAGGTAAGTGACTGGGTTAGAGAGTTTAGTGAGGTAAGTAACTGGGTTAGAGAGTTTAGTTAGGGAAATGACTGGGTTAGAGAGTTTAGTGAGGTAAGTGACTGGGTTAGAGAGTTTAGTTAGGGAAATGACTGGGTTAGAGAGTTTAGTGAGGTAACTGGGTTAGAGAGTTTAGTGAGGTAAGTGATTGGGTTAAAGAGTTTAGTGAGGTGACTGGGTTAGAGAGTTTAGTGAGGTAAGTGACTGGGTTAGAGAGTTTAGTGAGGTAAGTGACTGGGTTAGAGAGTTTAGTGAGGTAAGTGACTGGGTTAGAGAGTTTAGTGAGGTAAGTGACTGGGTTAGAGAGTTTAGTGAGGTAAGTGACTGGGTTGGAGAGTTTAGTGAGGTAAGTGACTGGGTTAGAGAGTTTAGTGAGGTAAGTGACTGGGTTAGAGAGTTTAGTGAGGTAGGTGACTGGGTTAGAGAGTTTAGTGAGGTAAGTGACTGGGTTAGAGAGTTGAGTGAGGTAAGTGACTGGGTTAGAGAGTTTAGTGAGGTAAGTGACTGGGTTAGAGAGTTTAGTGAGGTAAGTGACTGGGTTAGAGAGTTTATTGAGGTAAGTGACTGGGTTAGAGAGTTTAGTGAGGTAAGTGACTGGGTTAGAGAGTTGAGTGAGGTAAGTGACTGGGTTAGAGAGTTGAGTGAGGTAAGTGACTGGGTTAGAGAGTTTAGTGAGGTAAGTAACTGGGTTAGAGAGTTTAGTGAGGTAAGTGACTGGGTTAGAGAGTTTAGTGAGGTAACTGGGTTAGAGAGTTTAGTGAGGCAAGTGACTGGGTTAGAGAGTTTAGTGAGGTAACTGGGTTAGAGAGTTTAGTGAGGTAAGTGACTGGGTTAGAGAGTTTAGTGAGGTAACTGGGTTAGAGAGTTTAGTGAGGTAAGTGACTGGGTTAGAGAGTTTAGTGAGGTAACTGGGTTAGAGAGTTTAGTGAGGTAAGTGACTGGGTTAGAGAGTTTAGTGAGGTAAGTGACTGGGAGAGTGTGTGCTTTTAATGTTAGCTTGTGTTAAATTATTTAAAATACAGAATGCATGTTGCATGTTTATGTGTGATGTTTTGTTAGGTAAAGTTTAGTTGACTAAAAATACACAAGAGGAGGGTGGGTGTGAGGGGATTGTGGGGGCTGGGGGGTCGTAATGTACCACTTTTTAAATGATGGAAATAGTCAAATTGTTGTGGATTTTTTTTGTGGTGTTTAAAAATCTACTTGTGAAGAGAAACTCCTAAAGATTGAAAGGAAACCGCATGTCTGAGAAAAAAATGGTTTGACACCAACCTTCTGAATCTGTGGCAGCTATCAATGAGAAGACTTTCTCTTCAACAGCTTTCTGTGTAGCACTTTGAGGGCGTCCTAAAATTACAGAAGCAATTCAAATTTCAAACACCAACCATGCAATTTTATTGACACATCTTCCAACACCAAGGATATATAAGTTCAGGTGGTGTCCAACCTCTCCCCCCCCCCCCCACCCCACCCCAAAAAAAAACCTAAAAAATATTTAGGACATTTTTTAAAAATATATTTGCATGTAAGGTGTTCAGTTATTGATATTTCAGAGCTATGTGAATATCTAAGAAATGTGATATATATATATATATATATATATATATATATATATATATATATATATATATATATATATATATATATTTATATATATATATATGTATACATATATAAGCTGGCCGGTAGTGTGTCAGTCGGTCCTTTAGTCATCGCTATACATTTTGGAAACATAAAAATTAACACCACATGCTGTGATTTTACTTTCATCACATTGCCTTATTTGAGGTAATGGAGTAGGGTCTATTTATGTAGCAACTTACATTACTTTGATAGTCGGCAAAGTTTTTACTCTTTTGCATAGGTCAACAAAAGTACAAAAAATATTAAATACACGCACATTGCTAAAACATCAAATGGATCAATGCCAAATAATATTTTCGCATATACTCTTAGAACAAATGGCTTCATTTTAGTAACAGCAGTGTGGAATGTAACTAATCAATTGAAATGTTAAATAATCATGTAAGGGGGGGGGGGGGGAATTTAAAAAGAAATACAACTCATGCTAAATATTGCTAAATTTAAGTAATTCTTTTTTTTTATCCCTACAGTATTGATTATTATGTTAGGGCTCATAATTATAATAGATTATTGTTAAGATTTTTTATATTATTTTCTGATTAGTCTGTAAAGAGTTTTATAGTTGTTTTTTTTTAAATTAATGTTATGATCTCTTAAAATCAGTATTTTTTACAAACTGATATTTAAATTACTTTCTCTGTCTGTCGTCAGTCTGTTGTCACAGATCAAAAAGCTCGAGCAAAATTTCAGGCAAGCCTAACTGACAGATTCGTTTAAGAGCTGGCACGTGGGTCAAGAATTGAAGACAATGCAATATGACATTAAATTTGAATTTAGTAGAGGGCGTAATTAATATTTTATGAATTAATTAAAGTTTTGTCCAAAGTAGTAGGCAGTCTTATCCAACTATTATCCACTATTATATGTGCGTTATCATGTTCATTACTTACGCAATACTTTTTAATCATGCAACTCTATTGTAAATAAAAAAACTTGAAGTACTGAATTTTTTTTCATAAAAAATGTTTTAATAACAAGCATTTATGTATAATGCACTAAAAAGTAGAAAATAAATGGTTTTTTTTATATATATATAATAATACACTACTATTAAAATAACAAATAAAGAAAAGCGCGGGTCTCTTCCTAAATATTAGTAAAGGTATTCGATAGATAATAAATGATTACCTGTGGTGAAGCAGGGGTTAACAGCTAGTATAAATATAGACCTCTATGAATATATATGTATGTGTGTAGATATACATATCCGTATATATATATATATATATATATATATATATATATATATATATATATATATATATATATATATATATATATACATATATATATATATATACATATATATATATATATACATATATATATATATATACATATATATATATATATACATATATATATATATATACATATATATATATATATACATATATATATATATATATATATATATATATATATATATATATATATATATATATATATATATATATATATATATATATATATATATATATATATATATATATATATATATATATATATATATATATACATATATATTTGTATGTATTTAGGTATGAGTATATAAATACATATATATATATATATAGGCATGTGTATATATTTGTGATAAAATGTTTTATGGGTGTATTATTAGCTGCATTCACTATACTGTTATTAAAATGTATCTATTTTTTTCTAAGAATCTACGCCAGAATATTATTTGACATTGATCACTTCAATAGGTTTTAGCAATGTGCATGTATTAAATATTTTCTTTAAGTTTTTTTTTGTTGTTAAATTATGCAAAAGAGTAAAAACTCTGCCAACCATCAAACCATTTTTTTGGCGTTATATAAATAGACCCTACTCTATTACTTGTAATAGGACAATATGATGCAAGTAATGCATGACATGTGGTGTTTCCTTTACATTTCTATAATCTACAGTGATGACTGAATGACACACTACCTACAATTTCAAATTTTATATATCTATATATCTATATCTATATCTATATCTATATATATCTATATATATATATATATATATATATATATATATATATATATATATATATATATATATATATATATATATATATATATATATATATATATATATATATATATACATATGTGTGTGAGTGTGTGTGTGTGTATATATATATATGCCTATAAATATATAAATATGCCTTTATATGTGTGTGTGTGTGTGGGGATACAGGCTGCAAACCTGTGCTTGTCAT
The DNA here is from genome assembly GCF_028476545.2 of Physella acuta. Taxonomy (NCBI): domain Eukaryota; kingdom Metazoa; phylum Mollusca; class Gastropoda; family Physidae; genus Physella; species Physella acuta. The sequence continues at coordinate 314,162 of NW_026731623.1, read as the reverse complement.
TGGTGCGAAATTTATCTGATAGCTTCTTAGGCACAACACCATCTCTTTGTTTGAAAACTTGTAAAATACATTTTATTTCATATCTAAAATGCAATAGAGGAAGCAAATAAGGAAAGGATAAATGAACTTCACATAAACCTGCATGATATCATAAACCACACACCCATGATACCATAAACCACACACCCATGACACCACAAACCACATACAGTACAAAGTCAAACCACATACCACCTCCTCCCCAACACTGCACCATATGCCGCCTCACCACACCCACTGATCAACACAGGTCACCCCAACGCACAAACTTCATATTTAAACACACCCCCCACACCATTCATATTTAAACACACACCCCAAACTTCATATTTAAACACACACCCCATAAAATTCATATTTAAACACACCCCACAAACTTCATATTTAAACACACCCCCCACACCATTCATATTTAAACACACACCCCACAAACTTCATATTTAAACACACACCCCACACCGTTCATATTTAAACACACACCCCACAAACTTCATATTTAAACACACACCCCACAAACTTCATATTTAAACACACCCCCCACACCATTCATATTTAAACACACACCCCACAAGCTTTATATTTAAACACACACCCCACACCGTTCATATTTAAACACACACCACAAACTTCATATTTAAACACCCCCCACAAACTTCATATTTAAACACACACCCCACAAACTTCATATTTAAACACACACCCCACAATCTTCATATTTAAACACACACCCCACACCGTTCATATTTAAACACACACCCCACACCGTTCATATTTAAACACACACCCCACAAACTTCATATTTAAACACACACCCCACACTGTTCATATTTAAACACACACACCACAAACTTCATATTTAAACACACACCCCACAAACTTCATATTTAAACACACACCCCACAAACTTCATATTTAAACACACCCCACAAACTTCATATTTAAACACACCCCCCACACCATTCATATTTAAACACACACCCCATAAACTTCATATTTAAACACACCCCACAAACTTCATAATTAAACACACACCCCACAAACTTCATATTTAAACACACACCCCACACCGTTCATATTTAAACACACACCCCAAAAACTTCATATTTAAACACACCCCACAAACTTCATATTTAAACACACCCCCCACACCATTCATATTTAAACACACACCCCACAAACTTCATATTTAAACACACCCCACAAACTTCATATTTAAACACACCCCCCATACCATTCATATTTAAACACACACCCCACAAACTTCATATTTAAACACACCCCACAAACTTCATAATTAAACACACACCCCACAAACTTCATATTTAAACACACACCCCACAATCTTCATATTTAAACACACACCCCACACCATTCATATTTAAACACACACCCCACACCGTTCATATTTAAACACACACCCCACAAACTTCATATTTAAACACACACCCCACAAACTTCATATTTAAACACACACCCCACACCGTTCATATTTAAACACACACCCCACAAACTTCATATTTAAACACACCCCACAAACTTCATAATTAAACACACACCCCACAAACTTCATATTTAAACACACCCCACAAACTTCATATTTAAACACACCCCCCACACCATTCATATTTAAACACACACCCCATAAACTTCATATTTAAACACACCCCACAAACTTCATAATTAAACACACACCCCACAAACTTCATATTTAAACACACACCCCACACTGTTCATATTTAAACACACACACCACATACTTCATATTTAAACACACACCCAACAACCCACATTCCACAGTCCCACACACTTCACATACACCCTCTATATCCTAGAATTCATCAAACTACGTCAAAAACACATTGAGTGAAATGGAATGGAATGGAGTGAAATAAAGTAAAGAGAAATGGAATGAAATAAAGTAAAGAGGAATGGAATGGAGTGAAATAAAGTAAAGAGGAATGGAATGGAGTGAAATAAAGTAAAGAGGAATGGAATGGAGTGAAATAAAGTAAAGAGGAATGGAATGGAGTGAAATAAAGTAAAGAGGAATGGAATGGAGTGAAATAAAGTAAAGAGGAATGGAATGGAGTGAAATAAAGTAAAGAGGAATGGAATGGAGTGAAATAAAGTAAAGAGGAATAGAATGGAGTGAAATAAAGTAAAGAGGAATGGAATGGAGTGAAATAAAGTAGAGGAATGGAATGGAGTGAAATAAAGTAAAGAGGAATGGAATGGAGTTAAATAAAGTAAAGAGGAATGGAATGGAGTGAAATAAAGTAAAGAGGAATGGAATGGAGTGAAATAAAGTAAAGAGGAATGGAATGGAGTGAAATAAAGTAAAGAGGAATGGAATGGAGTGAAATAAAGTAAAGAGGAATGGAATGGAGTGAAATAAAGTAAAGAGGAATAGAATGGAGTGAAATAAAGTAAAGAGGAATGGAATGGAGTGAAATAAAGTAAAGAGGAATGGAATGGAGTGAAATAAAGTAAAGAGGAATGGAATGGAGTGAAATAAAGTAAAGAGGAATGGAATGGAGTGAAATAAAGTAAAGAGGAATGGAATGGAGTGAAATAAAGTAAAGAGGAATGGAATGGAGTGAAATAAAGTAAAGAGGAATGGAATGGAGTGAAATAAAGTAAAGAGGAATGGAATGGAGTGAAATAAAGTAAAGAGGAATGGAATGGAGTGAAATAAAGTAAAGAGGAATGGAATGGAGTGAAATAAAGTAGAGGAATAGAATGGAGTGAAATAAAGTAAAGAGGAATGGAATGGAGTGAAATAAAGTAAAGAGGAATGGAATGGAGTGTGAACAATCGACGTACAACTAACGCTATACTCGCACGGAGTGGGACTGATTTCCGTAAAATGTATTGTGCATCTTATCTTTTTGTTTAAAATACATTTTTCAGAAATTATTTAATCTTTGCATCAAATTACAGAAAGTCAATTCTGTTTTTATTAATAGTTGAAGATAAAACCCTTTTACAGCAATATTTTGGTGTTAAATTATTCTTAACCTTGTTAATTCGATTTTAAAGTAATAGGCAAATGAATAAGAATGGTAACAAATTAACGCATTAATATAATTTTTTAATATATATGCGTTGATGCGTAGATATCTATGTCATACAATACATTTTTATAATGATACTTATCTAGTTTAACAGTATATGGTGAGGTTACTGTAAATTCACATTGTAAAGATCCTTACATGAAAATGAACTTAAACGGTAAAATTAAATTATCCACACATTTCATTCTACACCAACCTGAAGATTAAAATTTTAAGTTTTAAATTTTTTGGGCTTAGTTGAGCAAATTCTTATTTTAAGAAATTTTTTTCTCCTTAAGATTGGATTGTCTAACATTCTATTTCTTGAGTTACTTTTCAACAAAAATCTGAATCTTATACCCCTATAATTAGCTGAAACTTTACCTCTGAAAAATGTCCTACATTTGGCTGAAACTTTACCACTGAAAAATGTCCTACATTTGTCTGAAACTTTACCTCTGAAAAATGTCCTACATTTGGCTCAAACTTTACCTCTGAAAAATGTCCTACATTTGGCTGAAACTTTACCTCTGAAAAATATCCTACATTTGGCTGAAACTTTACCTCTGAAAAATGTCCTACATTTGTCTGAAATTTTACCTCTGAAAATGTCCTACATTTGTCTGAAACTTTACCTCTGAAAAATGTCCTACATTTGTCTGAAACTTTACCTCTGAAAAATGTCCTACATTTGGCTGAAACTTTACCTCTGAAAAATGTCCTACATTTGGCTGAAACTTTACCTCTGAAAAATGTCCTACATTTGTCTGAAACTTTACCTCTGAAAAATGTCCTACATTTGTCTGAAACTTTACCTCTGAAAAATGTCCTACATTTGGCTCAAACTTTACCTCTGAAAAATGTCCTACATTTGGCTGAAACTTTACCTCTGAAAAATGTCCTACATTTGTCTGAAACTTTACCTCTGAAAAATGTCCTACATTTGGCTGAAACTTTACCTCTGAAAAATGTCCTACATTTGGCTGAAACTTTACCTCTGAAAAATGTCCTACATTTGGCTGAAACTTTACCTCTGAAAAATGTCCTACATTTGGCTGAAACTTTACCTCTGAAAAATGTCCTACATTTGTCTGAAACTTTACCTCTGAAAAATGTCCTACATTTGGCTCAAACTTTACCTCTGAAAAATGTCCTACATTTGGCTGAAACTTTACCTCTGAAAAATGTCCTACATTTGGCTGAAACTTTACCTCTGAAAAATGTCCTACATTTGTCTGAAACTTTACCTCTGAAAATGTCCTACATTTGTCTGAAACTTTACCTCTGAAAAATGTCCTACATTTGGCTGAAACTTTACCTCTGAAAAATGTCCTACATTTGTCTGAAACTTTACCTCTGAAAAATTTCCTACATTTGTCTGAAACTTTACCTCTGAAAAATGTCCTACATTTGGCTCAAACTTTACCTCTGAAAAATGTCCTACATTTGGCTGAAACTTTACCTCTGAAAAATGTCCTACATTTGTCTGAAACTTTACCTCTGAAAAATGTCCTACATCTGGCTGAAACTTTACCTCTGAAAAATGTCCTACATTTGGCTCAAACTTTACCTCTGAAAAATGTCCTACATTTGGCTGAAACTTTACCTCTGAAAAATGTCCTACATTTGGCTGAAACTTTACCTCTGAAAAATGTCCTACATTTGTCTGAAACTTTACCTCTGAAAATGTCCTACATTTGTCTGAAACTTTACCTCTGAAAAATGTCCTACATTTGTCTGAAACTTTACCTCTGAAAAATGTCCTACATTTGGCTGAAACTTTACCTCTGAAAAATGTCCTACATTTGGCTGAAACTTTACCTCTGAAAAATGTCCTACATTTGTCTGAAACTTTACCTCTGAAAAATGTCCTACATTTGTCTGAAACTTTACCTCTGAAAAATGTCCTACATTTGGCTCAAACTTTACCTCTGAAAAATGTCCTACATTTGGCTGAAACTTTACCTCTGAAAAATGTCCTACATTTGGCTGAAACTTTACCTCTGAAAAATGTCCTACATTTGGCTGAAACTTTACCTCTGAAAAATGTCCTACATTTGGCTGAAACTTTACCTCTGAAAAATGTCCTACATTTGTCTGAAACTTTACCTCTGAAAAATGTCCTACATTTGGCTGAAACTTTACCTCTGAAAAATGTCCTACATTTGGCTGAAACTTTACCTCTGAAAAATGTCCTACATTTGGCTGAAACTTTACCACTGAAAAATGTCCTACATTTGTCTGAAACTTTACCTCTGAAAAATGTCCTACATTTGGCTGAAACTTTACCTCTGAAAAATGTCCTACATTTGGCTGAAACTTTACCTCTGAAAAATGTCCTACATTTGGCTGAAACTTTACCACTGAAAAATGTCCTACATTTGTCTGAAACTTTACCTCTGAAAAATGTCCTACATTTGGCTGAAACTTTACCTCTGAAAAATGTCCAACATTTGGCTGAAACTTTACCTCTGAAAAATGTCCTACATTTGTCTGAAACTTTACCTCTGAAAAATGTCCTACATTTGTCTGAAACTTTACCTCTGAAAAATGTCCTACATTTGGCTGAAACTTTACCTCTGAAAAATGTCCTACATTTGGCTGAAACTTTACCTCTGAAAAATGTCCTACATTTGGCTGAAACTTTACCTCTGAAAAATGTCCTACATTTGTCTGAAACTTTACTTCTGAAAAATGTCCTACATTTGTCTGAAACTTTACCTCTGAAAAATGTCCTACATTTGGCTCAAACTTTACCTCTGAAAAATGTCCTACATTTGGCTGAAACTTTACCTCTGAAAAATGTCCTACATTTGGCTGAAACTTTACCTCTGAAAAATGTCCTAAATTTGGCTGAAACTTTACCTCTGAAAAATGTCCTACATTTGTCTGAAACTTTACCTCTGAAAAATGTCCTACATTTGGCTCAAACTTTACCTCTGAAAAATGTCCTACATTTGGCTGAAACTTTACCTCTGAAAAATGTCCTACATTTGTCTGAAACTTTACCTCTGAAAAATGTCCTACATTTGGCTGAAACTTTACCTCTGTAAAATGTCCTACATTTGGCTGAATTTTTACCTCTGAAAAATGTCCTACATTTGTCTGAAACTTTACCTCTGAAAAATGTCCTACATTTGTCTGAAACTTTACCTCTGAAAAATGTCCTACATTTGTCTGAAACTTTACCTCTGAAAAATGTCCTACATTTGGCTGAAACTTTACCTCTGAAAAATGTCCTACATTTGGCTGAAACTTTACCTCTGAAAAATGTCCTACATTTGGCTGAAACTTTACCTCTGAAAAATGTCCTACATTTGTCTGAAACTTTACCTCTGAAAAATGTCCTACGTTTGTCTGAAACTTTACCTCTGAAAAATGTCCTACATTTGGCTGAAACTTTACCTCTGAAAAATGTCCTACATTTGGCTGAAACTTTACCTCTGAAAAATGTCCTACATTTGGCTGAAACTTTACCTCTGAAAAATGTCCTACATTTGTCTGAAACTTTACCTCTGAAAAATGTCCTACATTTGTCTGAAACTTTACCTCTGAAAAATGTCCTACGTTTGTCTGAAACTTTACCTCTGAAAAATGTCCTACATTTGGCTGAAACTTTACCTCTGAAAAATGTCCTACATTTGGCTGAAACTTTACCTCTGAAAAATGTCCTACATTTGGCTGAAACTTTACCTCTGAAAGGTTTCCTGACTTGCTCCTCTATCTCATCATCAGATGTGACATTTATTTTAGCAAGGTCAAGCTCCAAAATTCCAGAGTGTTCTAGATTCTCAGTGTCATCTAGCTGAGTCAGATAACATGATCTGGGAATAACCAAGTTTATTGTGTCTAATAACCAAGTTTATTGTGTCTAATAACCAAGTTTATTGTGTCTAATAACCAAGTTTATTGTGTCTAATAACCAAGTTTATTGTGTCTAATAACCAAGTTTATTGTGTCTAATAACCAAGTTAATTGTGTCTAATAACCAAGTTTATTGTGTCTAATAACCAAGTTTATTGTGTCTAATAACCAAGTTAATTGTGTCTAATAACCAAGTTAATTGTGTCTAATAACCAAGTTTATTGTGTCTAATAACCAAGTTTATTGTGTCTAATAACCAAGTTTATTGTGTCTAATAACCAAGTTTATTGTGTCTAATAACCAAGTTAATTGTGTCTAATAACCAAGTTTATTGTGTCTAATAACCAAGTTTATTGTGTCTAATAACCAAGTTTATTGTGTCTAATAACCAAGTTTATTGTGTCTAATAACCAAGTTAATTGTGTCTAATAACTAAGTTTATTGTGTCTAATAACCAAGTTTATTGTGTCTAATAACCAAGTTTATTGTGTCTAATAACCAAGTTTATTGTGTCTAATAACCAAGTTTATTGTGTCTAATAACTAAGTTTATTGTGTCTAATAACCAAGTTAATTGTGTCTAATAACTAAGTTTATTGTGTCTAATAACACTCATCTGAAAATTGCTTTGAGCTAGGGAAAGAACTCTAGTGACCGTGACCCACTTTGATCTAGGGCAACATTTAACTGACCTTGATACCTTAAGATCTTCTACAGAACATTCAAAAAGTTCAGCCATCAGGTGAAGATTTTCTTGTTCCAGTCTTGCCACAACCTCAGAAGCTTTGTTGGTTTCCAAGCGATGAAGAGCCACCTTTAAGATCATACAAGCTGCTAGTAAATATTCCTTTAAGAGCAGTTCAAACTCAATGCCTACCACAATATACGTCAACATTGTAAACAAAATAAAACTGACCTCTTTTCTCAGCCAATCATTGTCGATGACTTCTTGTCTATCTGTTTTGTCAAGCATTGACATGGCCCTCTAACCAAGACATGTACAATATTTTATAACATGTACAATATTTTATAACATGTACAATATTTTATAACATGTACAATATTTTATAACATGTACAATATTTTATAACATGTACAATATTTTATAACATGTACAATATTTTATAACATGTACAATCTTTTATAACATGTGCAATCTTTTGTCAGACATGTACAATTCTTTTATCAATGAGATAAATGACCCGTTGAGGAAGGATACAACGGGAGCTAGGTTGATTGTGTTGTCTCTTTTCTCTAAACCAAAACCAAAAGATTGTACATGTTATAAAAGATTGTACTTGTTATAAAAGATTATATCTATAATAATAGTTTCGCTGTCTGTGTATTTATCTATCTGTCAATAACACTATAGAGAAAACACAAGCAGAGTAAAAACATACATAGTAATTTGAAAAAGGAAACATGACATCACATGGAGCATGTAGTAGAAAATAGTCTCAAGCCGGAGAGTGCACACAGTAATATAAAGTCATTGATTCTCGAGTAAACAATGAATTAAAAAGCCAATTTTGTCTAATCTTAAAAGTGGTTTTCTTGCAGAGTTTCTTTCATGCAATTATTTGGGTAGGGGCAATCCCCCCCCCCCCCCAAAGAACGTTTATGCCCCCCCCCCCCCCCAAAAGAAATATAATCTTTTATAACATGCATAGTCTTCCATAACATGTACCATTGTTTATAATATGCACAATCTTTTATGGGTACAAGGCTAATTACATACCTAATCTATGAAAAGAGAGTTTAAGAAAGAGTAGTTTCCCTTACTTGAGCAGCCAGGTCTTTCTGCTGAGACAAAGCTTCTTGTGTTAGGTTTTCCATCTCAGAGATGGAGCCGTCCTTCTCCCTCACTAAGTGGGCTGTCATCAGAGGGATAGAGGGAGTAGATAAAGGACAACACTGCTAGCATCTTTTTACCACAGTCATTTCCTTTCATTGCAACAATGTTTCAGAAACATTCACCCTTTTTAAAAATAAAGTGGGTGTGATCTCCCATAGACTTTTATATTCTTTTTTAACAGTACCGCCCCAATAAAAATGTTTTTATTAGGCCTATATGATTTTAGTATTTAAATTCTCAAAATAGAGTTCAAGCAAGTAAAAAAAGAACAGTGCATATTGTGTACATAATTGTGCCACCAAAATGTGAACATAATTGCGCCACCAAAATGTGAACATAATTGTGCCACCAAAATGTGAACATAATTGTGCCACCAAAATGCGAACATAATTGTGCCACCAAAATGTGAACATAATTGTGCCACCAAAATGTGAACATAATTGTGCCACCAAAATGTGAACATAATTGTGCCACCAAAATGTGAACATAATTGTGCCACCAAAATGTGAACATAATTGTGCCACCAAAATAAAATCTAAAATATGGCCGCCATCACCATGGCAACGGAGGATTTAACAAAATAAAAAAATATTTTTATGCTTAACCCTTTGAGTACTTAGCCAAAATATTAGACTCGGAAATAAGGAAGTTGGTACTATCAACTGCCCATGCCCTTAAGTTTTTTTACTTTCTCGTATACATAGTATAGAGAAAGTATTGTAATCGTGCGCAAAAATCAAATGAAATTTTGACAGTTTTCAGTTTTACACTTCAGTACTTCATCACACACTGAGTACAGGAGACTTATTTTAATAGGGCGAAAATTCTAAATCCAGATTAATCAAAATTTTGGTGTTTTATGCATATTTGAGTCAGAAAAACTGGGTTTTGCAATTCTGTCCCTGTGTGTGTATGTGTAAACACTATAACTTGAGTACTGTTTCAGCTAGGTTGATGAAATTTCATATATAAGTATTATATCAAATTGTCATTCTGTATCAACTTTTCAGTGATTTCCGATAACCAGAAGTGGGACTTATTCAACTTTTAATTCTTTAAAAGCCTATAACTTGAGCACTGGTTCAGATAAATAAACAAAATTTCACATATAAGTCAAAGATCTAATTTTTTGCCTTCTGTCAAATTTTGAGTAATTTTCTTTGAAAGGGAATAGTAATTTAAGCTATTTCCAATTTAAAAAAAAATGAAAATGAACTTATAAAGTACTAATAATATTCCGCACTATTATACACAGATTGTTTTGGCGTTCACTTGGTGCGCAATTCTTTTTTTCTACGAGATTCTATTTTTAAAAATTTAAGTAATTAAAAATGGATTAAAAATCATGTCTATATCCCGCGTTGTCATTCCCTGTAGTGTTATATAAGAATATTCGAGAAAGTTTATTAAAAATAGATTTGTTAATTATGCTGGTTGTAACCTTAAACAGAGCCTCAAAGTTGAGAGGTTTGCGCACATCCCTGACATTGTGATTAACTCTGACCTTCCATTTCCATGAAGCTGGTTTCTATGTCCCGGATCTCCTGCTCTAAAAGCTTGATGTGCATCTGCTGCTGGTGCTGCCCTGAGTCTCTAAAGGTTCTCCACCAGTTCAAGTCCCTCACAGCATGCGAGACTTCTCTCTCTTTAGCTAGTAATTCATTCTTTAATACTGTAACACATACAATTCTTTCTTTAATTCTGTAACACATACAATTCATTCTTTAATTCTGTAACACATACAATTCTTTCTTTAATTCTGTAACACACTCTTGTGGTAGTGCTGCCCAGTGCTGCCTAGTGCTGCCTAGTGCTGCCCAGTGCTACCTAGTACTGCCTAGTGCTGCCTAGTGCTACCTAGTGCTACCTAGTGCTGCCTAGTGCTGCCTAGTGCTACCTAGTGCTACCTAGTGCTGCCTAGTGCTACCTAGTGCTGCCTAGTGCTGCCTAGTGCTGCCTAGTGCTACCTAGTGCTACCTAGTGCTGCCTAGTGCTACCTAGTGCTACCTAGTGCTACCTAGTGCTAACCATACTTCAGCTTAGCCATCAAATATGTGAGTCCACCTTGAGTGCCATTTAAAAGTAAAATGGGTGCCATAGTGTTGATAGATGAGCCAGGTCATCTGACCACGGTGAGGCTGTATGTGGCCACTGTTACATTTTGATAGTTGAATCAAGTAGTGCCAGCACTGTGCTCTACTTCTAGGGTGCCAGATGACCATTTAGTTATTTAATAGACACCCGTGCCCCTGCTAAAGGCAGCTCTTTCAAACAAATTTAGTCAACCCCAATCCTAACCCTAATCCTAACCTTAACCCCAATCTTAACCCTAATCCTAACCTTAACCCCAATCCTAACCCTAATCCTAACCTTAACCCCAATCCTAACCCTAATCCTAACCTTAACCCCAATCCTAACCCTAATCCTAACCTTAACCCCAATCCTAACCCTAATCCTAACCTTAACCCCAATCCTAACCCTAATCCTAATCTTAACCCCAATCCTAACCCTAACCCCAACCCTAGACCAAGTGACAGAAAGACCTATGGTCAATGAAAATAAAGAAAATGTAGTTACTCTCTATCTCCCTCTCCCTCTCCCTCTGCCTCTGCCATTTGAGCAGCATCTCCTGTGTGACATCCTCTCTAGTTGCACTCTCCTGAGCCAGGCCACCAGCCAGCACTTCACGCTGGCTCTTCAGCAACTGTTGGAGCAACAGACCCTGCTCATCTTTCAGTTTCTCATTCTAAACAAAAATGCAACAACTTTATGGGCAGTACATCTTATGGGCGGTACAGCTTTATGGGCGGTACAGCTTTATGGGTGGTACATCTTATGGGCGGTACAGCTTTATGGGTGGTACATCTTATGGGCGGTACATCTTATGGGCAGTACATCTTATGGGTGGTACATCTTATGGGCGGTACAGCTTTATGGGTGGTACATCTTATGGGCGGTACATCTTATGGGTGGTACATCTTATGGGCGGTACATCTTATGGGTGGTACATCTTATGGGCGTTACCGCTTTATGGATGGTACAGCTTTATGGGTGGTACATCTTATGGGCGGTACATCTTATGGGTGGTACATCTTATGGGCGGTACATCTTATGGGTGGTACATCTTATGGGCGTTACCGCTTTATGGATGGTACAGCTTTATGGGTGGTACATCTTATGGGCAGTACAGCTTTATGGGTGGTACATCTTATGGGCGGTACAGCTTTATGGGTGGTACATCGTATGGGTGGTACATCTTATGGGTGGTACATCTTATGGGTGGTACATCTTATGGGCGGTACATCTTATGGGTGGTACATCTTATGGGCGGTACATCTTATGGGCAGTACAGCTTTATGGGTGGTACATCTTATGGGTGGTACAGCTTTATTGGTGGTACAGCTTTATGGGTGGTACAGCTTTATGGGTGGTACAGCTTTATTGGTGGTACAGCTTTATGGGTGGTACATCTTATGGGTGGTACAGCTTTATGGGTGGTACATCTTATGGGTGGTACATCTTATGGGTGGTACAGCTTTATGGGTGGTACATCTTATGGGCGGTACAGCTTTATGGGTAGTACATCTTATGGGTGGTACATCTTATGGGCGGTACAGCTTTATGGGTGGTACAGCTCTATGGGCGGTACATCTTATGGGTGGTACAGCTTATGGGTGGTACATCTTATGGGCGGTACAGCTTTATGGGTAGTACATCTTATGGGCGGTACAGCTTTATGGGTGGTACATCTTATGGGTGGTACATCTTATGGGTGGTACATCTTATGGGCGGTACAGCTTTATGGGTGGTACATCTTATGGGCGGTACAGCTTTATGGGTGGTACATCTTATGGGTGGTACATCTTATGGGTGGTACATCTTGTGGGTGGTACATCTTATGGGCGGTACAGCTTTATGGGTGTTACTTCTTATGGGCGGTACAGCTTTATGGGTGGTACAGCTTTATGGGTGGTACATCTTATGGGCGGTACATCTTATGGGTGGTACAGCTTTATGGTTGGTACAGCTTTATGGGTGGTACAGCTTTATGGGTGGTACATCTTATGGGTGGTACAGATTATGGGTGGTACATCTTATGGGCGGTACAGCTTTATGGGTGGTACATCTTATGGGCGGTACATCTTATGGGTGGTACAGCTTTATGGGCGGTACATCTTATGGGTGGTACAGCTTTATGGGCGGTACATCTTATGGGTGGTACAGCTTTATGGGAGGTACATCTTATGGGTGGTACATCTTATGGGTGGTACAGCTTTATGGGTGGTACAGCTTTATGGGTGGTACAGCTTTATGGGTGGTGCATCTTATGGGTGGTACATCTTATGGGTGGTACAGCTTTATGGGCAGTACAGCTTTATGGGTGGTACAGCTTTATGGGTGGTACAGCTTTATGGGTGGTACATCTTATGGGTGGTACATCTTATGGGTGGTACAGCTTTATGGGTGGTACAGCTTTATGGGTGGTGCATCTTATGGGTGGTACATCTTATGGGTGGTACAGCTTTATGGGCAGTACAGCTTTATGGGTGGTACAGCTTTATGGGTGGTACAGCTTTGGTGCTTTAAAAATATGTTGACTTACTCGTGCTAAGTTCCTCGCATTTTTTTCCTCCCAGCCACGTATTTCATATGACACATCTTCAAGTTTTTTCTCCACAACATTGATTCTGAAAAAAATATCTTCTTACTTTCAGAGATTTGAACATATCCAACACTTCCAATATCAGAGGTTTAAACATATCTAACTCTTCTGATATAATCTTTCTCTCCTCTAGGTTGTCATGTAATATTCAGACAAAATAAACTTTTAAAACTCTAATCAATAATAATAATTATTCAGTGTAGCTAAACAAATCATGGATATTTCTAAAATTATTGATAAAATAAAAACAACTACAGAAAAATCTAAAGCGTTAGTAATAAAAAAAAAAGTGGGCCTACTGATAAAAATAATTTAAGCTAAAAAAATGTTCATGATTGATAAGATGCCAAAAAAATTACTGATAGGCTAAAATGGCTTCTTGTGGTGTCATCTGAGGGGCCTTGCCACTTTTTTTCTCTTTTCGCTTTCCTTTTTTTCCTTTTTTTCCTTTCTTGCCTTTCTTCCCAGCCATCGTTCAATGCTTAAATCAGCTGCTGAATAAAAGTATATCTTTCAAACTATCCCAGAGAAAAATTGGCTTATTTCATCCACTAGCTTTTTGTTTAGACCTATAGAGTTTCTAAGATATAAACATGTCTTCAAATGCTATTGTATTTAAATTCAAACATTAGAATTTATATTTTTAGAAATGAGTAGATTGTTTTATTATTAAATAATTTGTTTCAAATGCCATATTTATTCTAAATATATATGCTAATATCGTGCGGCGTCAATTCGGCCAATGACGAAACGGCCCCGTCAAAACGACCCAGACAAAACGACCCTGTCAAAATGACCCCGTCAAATGGGCCCCGTCAAAAGGGCTAGCGACATATAGACTCCGTCATATAGGCTCCCGACAAATAGGCTCCCGTCATTTAGGCTACCAACAAATAGGCTCCCGTTATATAGGCTCCCGACAAATAGGCTCCCGTCATTTTGGCTCCCGACATATAGGCTCCCGTCATTTAGTTTTTTCCACAAAACGGCCCCCATCATTACGACTCCCAACAAATAGGCTCCCGCCATTTAGTTTTTCCACAAAACGGCCCCCGTCATTACGACTCCCGACAAATAGGCTAGCGTCATTTTGGCTCACGACAAAAAGGCTCCTATCAATTTGGCTCCAGACAAAAAGACCACTGACAATACCGTTTCTGTAGACTAAGTCGCCCGGCAAAGCGGTCTAATTGAATATGACACCTGCCAGTGGGACCCCTTCATCAACATTCTTTAGAGTTAGCTTATCCAACACTCTTATGTAATACAACCAGGGGCGCAACTACAGTGCCGCCAGACCTTGCAATGTGGGGGGGGGGGGGGCAAGCCCTTTAGGGGCCCACAGCCGACCATAATTAAAAAAAATATATAGTTAAAAAATATAATTTTTTTGCATTTTTAACTTGATGGTTGTTATGTAAAAAGATTACTATAGCTGCGATTGGATTATCTTTTTTCTAAAGACACCACCCCGCGCTCTTGTATTCTTTTTCCGTTTGTTTTTAAACCATTGTGAAATTCGAGTCCTCTTTCTCATACAATCAAACTTATCAAAGATAAGTAAACGTTCAAACCACTTCAATGACTTATTTCCCTTTTTAAAATAGTCAAAAAGGGGTGCACATAAGCTCCTTTAAATAGATTTGCACTAAACAAATTAAAAAGTAATTACTTCTCTTAATAATTATTTTTTATAAAGTACTTACTAAAGAATGACATTGTACAAAAAGGAAATGCATTTAAAATTAATAATATAAATTTAAAAAAAAACATAAAAATAAACAAAACGAGACACCATAACTTATACAAAGCTTTCATGTTTTATATACTTTTGACCGTCTAGGGCAGGAGTCGGCAACCTTTTGAGACGAAAGAGCCAAAAGTTACAATTTACAACATTATCCGATCTAGTACTTACCATGTCGTCATCTCATGTTATTAAAATCAGAGCATTATATATAAAGCCTTGATGAAACTTCACAGAGGACTTCCAATAGAGTTTCAACAAATTGGAAATAGTTATCTGAGGGCAGAATTTCAAGCACACAAATCAGCTCAAGCAGAAAATGCAGAAATATTTGTACGAGAATGGACTAAATACTACGTGACACTGGCAAAACAGTTAGGAGCAGTGAAAAAAAATCAAGAACTTGGGTTGCACCTTTCACCCGAAATGCTAGAAAATTTCTCTGATGAACAGTTAGGGAAACTATTTGAACTTTTTAAGGAAGCAACAAAAACTGCAAACCCTAAAATTATAACTGATAATAAAAAACAACTATAAAAATATATATATATATATATATATATACATATATATATATATATATATATATATATATATATATATATATATATATATATATATATATATATATATATATATATATATATATATATATATATATATATATATATATAATTTAAAATAAATAGCTTTGAATATATGAGATAATCTCATTTGAATTTGTGTTGAGAGGATCTACTTTGTAAGTCAGAGTACTTGCATTTGTTTTGAATAGCTCAAATTTATTTGTGAAAACATCTTTCATTTTATTTATATTAATGCTGAAGTGGTTGTATAGTAGCATTGGTTTCATAACGATATTTTTTTTTCCAGATGTTTCGTAATTAAGTAATTTACCGCTCACAATGTATTCAACAAAAAAAAGTATTTTTTTTTCGAAACAAACCACTTCTTCAAGCAAGACATAGGCTAGATTTTCCTTTCAGTTTTATACTTAGTTGGTTAAGTTTCTTTGTGATATCCACTATGATGTTGAATGTTTCAATTCGGAATGGACAATGTAATATGAAGTAAACTGAGATAGGGAGTAACTAAATATTCTAATAGAGTAGTGAATGTTTTTGTTTATAACTATTGTTATATCGTTTATTACCAAGTGTTGCAGACTAATATTTTTATGAGTTTTGGAAATAAAATAAAATATTATTAATATTTTTGCATGGAGCTGAAGAGCCGCAATTGGACACCAAAAGAGCCGCATGCGGCTCGCGAGCCGCAGGTTGCCGACCCCTGGTCTAGGGATCAAGAGATCTGATAGCAGAGATAAAATAAACTAGATATTCAAAACAGACTATTGCACTTACACACATGACATGTTGTAATTTGCTTAAATTGAAAAAAAAAACAATTATTTTTTCAAAACCCGAACAGGCCAGCAGTGAGAATCCTATGTTCTTATTGTGTGTTGCCCATTTTTTCTAGTTCCGCCATTGAACACAACGTATGCATCTCTTGTTCGGCAGGCCTTATTTTTATATTAGTTTATCTATTATAAAATATAGTATGTTTTAATTTAGGGGTCATCTATCTATGACATCCATAATTGAGTCGATAGGCTCTTCCAACTCAGTGTGTGGGGAGAAGGGTCCACGCTATACCTTCCTACCTGCAGTATGCTTGTAGGTTATCAAAACAAGATGCTGTTATCATGTAAACATCATGTATATCATACATTTACACTTCTGTGCTCGCTTTTAAGCAACAGATCTTTTCTGTTGTAAATTAAACATTATCAAAACTTTAGAATTGGTGGAATTTAGCTGTTAAGGGCTCGATTTGTTTGTGAATTAATGTTGGTTCATGAAAAACAATTTCGTTCGGGCATTCAAAAGAATTTATAGTGGCATTGGAGGTAGGACAAAATGGTTACTTTTATGCCAATAATGGTCATTCATTGGTCTGGAGCCAATATGTCGGGAGTCATTTTGTCAAAAGCCAATATGTCGGGAGCCCAATTGCTTGGAGCCAATATGTCGGGAGCCCATTTGTCGGTAGCCAATATGTCGTGAGCCCATTTGTCGGGAGCCCATTTGTCTTGAGTCCTTATGTCGGGAGCCAATATGTCGGGAGCCGTTTTGTCGGGAGCCAATATGTCCTGAGCCTATTTGTCAGGGGTTAATATGTCGGGAGTCCATTTGTCGGGAGCCTACATGTCGCAAGTCAATATGACAGGAGCCTATTTGACGGGAGCCAATAAGTCGGGGCCCTTTTGACGGGGCTATTTTGACGGGGTCGGTTTGTCGGGAGTCGATTTGACGGGGTCATATTAACGGGGCCGTTTTGACGGGGCCGATTTGTCCCAGGTCGTTTTGACAGGGCACCTGCTAATATATATAACATATATATGATATATAACAAACTAATTACAGCGATGATTATAGATGAGGTTTTGTTTCTTGCTTATCTGTATTTTTATTTTCTGAAATTATTAGACTAATTATTTAGTCTTAAAAGAGGTGCAAGAATAAAACTGTAGAAACAAGAAGAAGGTTGACATGAATATTTAAATCATGCCGGTCATCAAGTGGCTTGGTTAAAATAGTTGTGGACACAAGTCAATAGCTGTAGCTTAAAGTAAAAAAGTAGTCATTTTAGTTTTGGGGGTCCGACCCTGCCTACACCACTGTAGCCGTTATTTGGACACGGCATTAAGTATTTACACACTCATATAACCTGTATTAAAGTTATACTTTCTATGTTTATTTGATTTTTCTTGTGGATTTGCTCATATTTTGTTGTGTTTTATAGTGTTTTTTAAAATAGTTTTGTGGATTTGATAGTGTTAACTCCTTGTATTTCTAATACACCATATTCATTTCTATACACAAAATAATTTAACATTTTATAAACAACATAAGACGTCGTGGTAGAGTGGAGAACGTTGTGCCTCCCCAATCTAGGAAGTTAACGGTTCTAAGCCTAACTAATGGAGGATTTCCCTTTGCTTGTTCCTGGTAGATCTTAAACAGTTTTGTCAGAGAAGATTTGTATTCAACTAAGTTTCTAGTTCTGTCTCGGTAATTGCTTTGTATTGTTTTTTTTTTTAAATTGTTGTTTTTATAGATTCTAACTAGATCTAGATCTATATATATATTCTCCGGATTTAGATTTTTAATAAAAATTTGGCAACAGATTGTGTGTTGCCTATCAAAGACGCTTATTCAAAAATTTTAGGAGGGTGACCTTCTTTGTTAACATTACTTTTTATGATCATTCTCATCCACTTCAATTATTTTTATCTTACTCTTTTACTGATATCATAAGCTTGATCTTAGTGAATTTTCATTAAAAAATACCTGCTATTTAAAAAGTTACAGAGATTTTAGTTCGCATCCAAAAAAGTAGGGAAGCAAAAAATTGAGAAAACCCCATAGTAAAAAAACCCGAAAATTAAATACGTTAAAAATTCATAACTCCGTAACCGTTTGAGCTAAAATTAAAATAAAAGTATCTTTGTTCTTGTCTAAATGAGCTCTATAAACTGGTGCTACTAGTAGTACTACATTATTTATTTTTTTAAAATTGAAATTTCATCCAAGTCCCTAGCCTAGATCTATTTATTATATAGATTTAGATCTAGTAGATCTAGATCTAGAATCTAGATCTAGAATTCTAGAATCTAGAGATCTAGAATTAGATCTAGATTCTAGAATCTAGATCTAGATTCTAGAATCTAGCCTAATTTTATAATAATTTATAAATTAAAATCAGCATGGTTTTTTAAATATTTTAAATGATTGAATTATCACATAGATCTAGATCTAGATCTAGGCATAAACAAACCTTGACTATAAAATGTATTGATGTTTTAATAACTTCATTTTAAAATGTTATTTCTTTCTAGATCTAGATCTATACTTTTTTGCTTGTGACGGCCATTTTGGTAACCAAGTAAGCTATTGACTACTTGAAGTTGGTAAAAAGCGAAATGCGAAACAAAGAATAAATTAAGTTTACCGCACGTTAAAATAAATCTAACGAGCCGTTACGTTAAAAACTTAAAATTCTGACGATAATTACTGAACTTTTTAGGTTAAGTTGATAGTGTCATGAGCAGGGTTTCCTTTTGACATTTTAATTTTTTCCTGAAGGGGGGGGGGGGGGGATAACACTGCATGGTTAGTCTATTTTTTTTCTATTACGTCAGGGGTCTCCAAACTTTTCAGTCCGAGGGCCGCATTAACTATCAAATTTCAGTTCGGGGGCCAGTTTCTTCCAGGCATGTCTTTGATTTTTCTGCGCAAAGTTCCTCATCATCACCAATAAAATATTTTTCCTTGGACAAAAAGATCTCCTCGGGCCGGATGAGAGGACTTCGCGGCCGGCCCGCGGGCCGTAGTTTGGAGACCCCTGTAATTACGTCATTGACACCCCCCTGGCACACTCTTCTTAGAGATGCATGAAAAATATGTTTAAAACTCTTTGCACGGATTATTCTCAGTGAAGTGCCCGCAAGCAATCTAGCTCAGAAATATATTGTTTTTTGTGGGAAGGGCCTGATACTTGGAAAGGTATATATTTTCTATATTATTCTCCCCTCCCCCCCCCCCCCCCCCCATTTTTTTCGCGAGTGAATGGATAAACCGCTAAAAACATGGTGGACGGCCGAGATTACAAGAACTTAAAAAATTGTAAACAGGTTTTCTATATTTAGAACTAGTGTAAACGTCTTAAGTCGATGCTATCTAATCCAACACACAGAGACAAAATTCTATACGGGTTTCTACAACACGTTACGCACATTGTATTATTAGACGATGAAATTGTTTTCTAAATTTGTGTTATTTTAAGTTGTTTAGGTGCGTGTTGTCCACATTACCGATCCGGGCGTCACATTTTCCGGGTGTGGGGGGGGGGGGGCGGGGGCGGGTGCCACTCCTGATTCGGTTTAGTCATAGCATATAGAAACCCGACTCATGTTAAAAAGAATGTGGGTGATCACACTTGAAGCTCGGGCCACTCACCAGGGCGCCGTGCGCCGTGCCTGTTGCAGCTTGACAATTGAATCAAGTACACTTGACCCCTTTGTTGGTGACAACGAATCAATGTACCTCATGTGCAGAGGTAGACACCCAACATTACGACCCTAGTTCGTTTTAGTTATTAATTTCATTAAATCTCTATGTCCGCAGTGAAAGTCACACTTTAAAATGACATTTATAAAATTCAAGCGTACCGTGTTTTAAAAGAAAAGTTGTTATTAAAAAAAAGAGTTCTAAAACATATTTTCAGTATGGAAACTTTAGTTACATCTACGTATTTTACACAAACACATATCATATTTACAAGCTTTTATTTAACTTGCTTCCTGTGTTTTGTGCTTGATTCGTCATCGATCGAAACGGCCGAGCGAAATTTCGATCATTTATTACCAACCGATTTCTCTTAAACTTGGCACGTAGGTCAAAACCAGACGACAATGCAATCTGATTTAAAATTTGACATAATAGGATACTTAATTTACTTTTTAAAAATTAATTAAAATTTCCTAAATAGGGGTCATCCATTAATGACGACAAGCTTTTTTTGACAATTTTAACCTTCCCCCCTCCCCTACGTCAAACATCGTCACAAAAAGCCAGACCCCCCCCCCTCCCTTAAAAATGTCGTCACATCTCAGCCTACAACCCCCCTCAAAATTGCAGTTGAATTTTTTTTTAAAACATCGATATTTTTCCAAAATCTTGTCTGAACTCTGTCAAAATACAAAATAGAGTATTTTAATCAATTCCTATTACAATTTATTAAAACGGGTTTCTAAAACGCGAAATAACGGCTACAATTCTTTTTCTAACATTGTTTTTTTTATAATGCAAAAGTGTGACGTCGCACCTCCCCCTCATCACACACCGTCACAAAATTACGCCCCCCCCCCTCCCCCCTACGAGTGTGACGTCATTTATGGACGACCCCATAAAGTACTATTTACCGCGCTATTTAAGACGCATTTTCATGTTTTTTTGGTGCGCAACAGTTTTTAGTTATGGAACTCTATTGTATTAAAAAATTTAAAGTACTGAAAATAAACCGGGAGTGATCTCCCCTCAACTTTCTCGAATATTCCTATTTAAAACAACAGGGGATGGCAACTCGGGAAATAGACATGATTTTAATCCATTTTTAATTACTTAAACTTTTTAAAATATAATAGAGTCTCGTAGAAATAAACCGGGAGTGATCTCCCCTAAACTTTCTCGAATATTCTTATATAAAACAACAGGGGATGGGAACTCGGGCTATTGACATGATTTTTAATCCATTTTAAATACTTAAAGTTTTAAAAATAGAATAAAATCTCGTAGACAAAATAATTGCACACCAAGTGAACTAGTGAACGCCAAATAAAAAAGTGCACAATAGCGCGCAATATTATTAGTACTTTAAAAATTTACATTAGTTTTTTGAGAAATCGGAAGTAGCGTAAATTACTACTTCCGGTCAACGGAAATTACTCAAAATTTAACAGAAGGTAGAGAATTAGATCTTTTACTTACATGTGAAATTTCATTTATCTATCTGAAATAGTACTCAAGTTATAGGCTTTTGAAAAATTCAAAGTAGGAAAAGTACCACTTCCGGTTATCGGAAATCGCTCAAAAGTTGATACGGATCTACGATTTTGATAAAATACTTATATATGAAATTTCATCAACCTAGCTATAACGGTACTCAAGTAATCGTGTTTACACACGGACACACACAGAGACACACAGACATACGGACAGAATTGCAAAGCTCAGTTTTTCAGACTGGATTACGCATAAAACCTCTTAATTTTGATAAATCTGGATTGATAATTTTTGCCCGATTAAAATAAGTCCTCTATACTTCGGATGTGATGAAGGACTGAGGTGTAATACGGTGAAAATTGTTAAAATTTCAAGTGATTTTTGTGCACGATTACAATACTTTCTCTATACTTCGTATATACGAGAAAGTAAAAAAGTGAACGCAAAACAAAATGTGTATAATAGTGCGGAATATTATTAGTACTTTATAAATACACATGCGATTTTTGAGAAATCGGAAATAGTGAAAAATAACTACTTCAGGCCAACGGAAATTACTCAAAACTTGACAGCAGAGAATTAGATCTTTTACTTACATGTGAAATTTCATTTATCTATCTGAAATCCGGTTATCGGAAACCGCTCTAAAGTTGATACTGATCTACGATTTTGATACAATACTTATATATGAAATTTCATCAACCTAGCTGTAACGGTACACACACACACATACACACACAGACACACGGACAAGATTACAAAACTATGATTTTCCAACTCATGGAGGTGTAAAACTTCGAGATTTACAAAAGTAAAAAATGTATTGAAAAGACGTTTCAATTACGAATTCTTACTGATTTTTTGGAAAATTGGAAATAACATTAATTAAGTCACCAAACATCACTCAAAATTTGACAAATTTCTAACTGAAATGGTACTCAAGTTATCAGTATTTTTAAAAGAAGAACTAGAGTAAAGTACTACTTCCGGTTATCGAATGTCCCTTAAAAATGAAACTAATAGCTGAATCCAGTTATAAGATCATATATTTGTCTGCGAAAGCGAAATAGTAATCTAGTCACCGCGTTTCGACGGAAATTGTGTAAAGGAAAAGCTCCGAAAATCGAACAAAAGTGGAAGAAAAAAAAACCTGCCCATACAAACTAAAACTTACAAATGTAATGTCATTCAACTAATTTAACTGGTACTCAAGTTATCAGCATTTGAGAAACCAAAGTAGAGTTTACAGAGTAACCAGAGTTTCTTCCAGGCATCTCTTCGGGGGGGTCAAAGCCCCCCCGAAAAATTTTTACCGCCCCCCCCCCCCCGAACGAAAATATATCCTTTTAACAGTGTCCGCCCCCCCCCCCCGAAGAAAGTTTACCGCCCCCCCCGAAAATTTCAAGTGCCCCCCCCCCCCCCCCCCGGAGAAAAAAGTCTGGAAGAAACACTGAGAGTAACACACCTACATTGAAACACACAGAGAGACAGACAATATTGTAAGTTCATTTTTTCCAAGTCAGGGAGGTGTAAAATGTCGAGATTTGTCAAAATCTCTATTTCGAAATTTTTCACAATTACAATAGACTTACACATAGTTTCGTATTTTATACAGCTATTTATTTCTCTCGAGATAATTTTTCGGAAGAAGAAAAGGCATGGAGAGTTTGTTGCCAGTTTATGCAGGTGAAAGCTTTCAACAAAAAAAAAACTGAACAAATTATCGGGGATGTGTACAATGTCGGGCAATTAAAGACTCTTTTAATGGGCGCCCTAATGAGGCAGCAACAAACACATCGAGTGAACGGTGTCATCAAGATTAGACACTTCTCGTGCACGGCGTCCAGAGAAAAACATGGGCGGAAGGGGTGGGAAGGGGCGCACAGACACCACCGCTACACCACCTGATTCTCGTGCAACCCGCAAGTCGCCATTTGCGAGGGGAACTCATTCATGATGGACAGACAACTCTTATCGCTAGAAGACAATGTCAGCAACTTGCGAGCATCGCATGATCGCCGTTCAAAAGATTTCTCGTTCGCCCGATCACCGGCAGGGTAAACAGTATTAGCATTGAATATTTGAAGCGACCGCCTCGCCTAATCAGTTCTCCGCCATCTCAAGACTTAATGAGAGCATGGAAATTGCCATATGAACATATTGAGGCGTGATAGCTTTATTTGGAGGCCATCACCATGTCCGATGTCGTCAGTCTATTTGAACTTCCATTCATGACACTGATCAATAGAAATCTCTTTTAATAACTCGATAGTCGGCTAGATGGAAAAAATATTTCCAAGGAAAATAAATTACTGACAGTGAGACAAGATGGTTGGTATCGCTAATTGTTAGCAGCGAGATCAGAAGGTTGGCAATTGGAGTAGATGGTTGGTAACGGAGTTAAATGGTTGGCAATTGGAGTAGATGGTTGGTAACGGAGTTAAATGGTTGGCAATTGGATTAGATGGTTGGCAGTCATTTTACGGGTTTCAAGTGTCAACGTATATGTTTGTGCTAGTTTTCATCTATGGGTTTGTGTTGATGTGTATGCTAGTATGGACAAGAATTATGTGTGGCAGTTTTGATCAATATGCTTGGCGACCTGTGTAGAATGCGTGTACTCAACATTCTATTGTTGAAGTATTTGTTGAGCTGTGCACTTTTGGTTTCATTCTAAAAGATTGTTTGAATGTTTGCAAGCACACGTGTGGCTTGACTGGTCGCTCTACGCTGGCACGTGTGTTGCAATAAACGATCACCAAAGTGCATGCGCGTGTTTTGGTCTGGGTCTAGTGGCCTAACAAAACACAAAGTGTGTCCAAATATTTGTGTTGTTCGGATACTCCATGTGCGACTTACGGGCAAGTTCAATATTGAATGATTCATGAAACAAAAACGTTCGAGTTCGATCAGAGAATTTTAAGAAAGAAAAACGTCAAACAAAAGTGAATTTGTCATCCTATGTGGCATGCCCAGTCCATTGTTCTGGCAAGTTCTAATCAAACATGGCGGGGACACTCGAGTCTTTGGAGAGCCCACTTTACATACCGACATCAATACCTCCACGCCATCGGGATATACTGGCCGTTTATGGATTTTGGAAAACTTGAGTTTCTTAGCGTCCGAATTGATTGGACAATTGAATGATTCGGCCAAAGAAACATTGAAAGATTAAGTAGTTCGGGAAAGGAAACAATGAAAGACTAAATTGTTCGGGAAATGAAACATTGAAAGATTAAGTTGTTCGGGAAATGAAACAATGAAAGATTAAACAGTTCGGGAAATGAAACATTGAAAGATTAAGTTGTTCGGGAAATGAAACAATGCAAACTTGAGTAATTCGGACTATGAAACGGAAAAAAATAGTTAAAAAACGATAGATGAACTTTGAAGGTTTTAAAGTCAAATCGCCGGTATTAGGGTTGTGGTTATTTTTAGGGTTTCTGATTGGGTTTAGGGTTAGCTTGCTTTACAGACTACTTGTCCGTCCCAGAGGCGTCGCGAGGCGGGGGCGGGGGGGTGTGGACCGCACCGGATGACACCATTTACGGGGGTGACACCAACACACAAAAAATAGAAAAATAAAAAGAATAAATATGCATTTTGCCAGTTCAATGTATAGTTAGTTAGAGGTAAAAAGTATTTTAAAAAGTATTTTAAGTACAAATTGAAGATCCCGACAGGGGAAGTGGGGGTGACACCATGACGTAAACACGCAAACTGTAGAAAAAACCAAGCTACATCCAGTTGTAGTAAAAACCGAAACCAGATAGAAATGGTTAGTGTTAACTGCGAACACTAATACCAGGAGGGGGGAGGGGGTGACACCAACTGCAAAATTTATAGATGGATTAAAATAATGTGTGCACAAATTGACACCATTTGGCAAAATCAGAGGCAAGTGTTACCAATAGCAACTATATATAAAGGCCTACGTTGGCATATATATATATATATATATATATATATATATATATATATATATATATATATATATATATATATATATATATATATTACACAATTTTTTCTCTTTGGTGGTGGGGGGGGGGTGACACTTTGAGAAGCCGCACCGGGTGACACCCGACCTAGCGACGCCACTGGTCCATCCATAATCACAAGGAAATGTAAGCTTGTTAGGTTTAGGCCTATCTTGTGGATGGGGGGGGGGGAGGGAGAGGTGGCGGTGGTCCGCCATTTTTTGAGGGGTGGGGCGGTGGTCCAATATCAATCGAAGACTCGTGTCCGCCTCCAGCCAATTGGTCAGATGTTGCCATTGCACTGTCAAACTCCCTCTTAGCTCCGCCCACTCAACTGCCTGTACTCATTGAGATTGACAGCTTTTAATTGACACTTTTAAGAAGCTTCATTTCATAAACAAAAGTGATCTGTTCTATAGAAATAGTCATAATGATTACACACACACACACACACACACACACACACGCGCATACACAAATAAGGCAAAGTCGTCTTAATTTTTTTTTACAGTCCTTGTATAGGCACATGCATAGACATCGTCACTGGGTTAGATGTAGAAGTAGACATAAAGCTGATAAACGAGGCAAAAAGCTTAAAGGGCGACAGAACATAAGGCCGACAGAACATAAGGCCGACTGAGCATAAGGCCGACATATTTATAAACAAACTCCGATCAGGTTTACCTGCCCCAATACAGTCACACATCTTTCCCGTATGCAACTTATTTTTATATCTTCGAACTTTTGGAAACATAATTATTATATCTCCTGTATTTTATTGTGATATATGCTGCGTGTGTGTGCGGGGGAGGGGGGGGGGAGGTGGTATGTATATTGAATATTGACAGGTATATGAAGAAATAATGTTTACTGTTGATGAAGTTTAGTGTTGATTAAGTACGAAATGTGTGTGTAATTAATTATCTTCAAACAATTCGAATTGATGTAACATTTTAATAATTGACCATATGTTCTATTGCCTACACCGTACTTAATCTCTCCCAATAAAATCAAATGTTAAACATTCGAACGGACAATATGGCAGTCTGGTAAAAAATGTGAACACGTTTGAAAAAATCTTGCAGCATTTTATATTAACATCAAGCTTTGACAGATAAAAATAGATCCCACTCAACAATATTGTATTTTATTAAAAATGTATTCAAATTATTAAAAACGAGCGTGCCCGTCCCCGTGCGTTGCCGCGGGATCAAATAAAATTCTGACGAAATAAGTTAAGAGAGTTTCATTAATGCGTAACCAATCCTATATTCCTAGACGTGTGAACTTGTTTTCTAAAACTGAGTTATTTAAATCTAAATAATGTCTGCGTTATATTTCTTGGATCATATTTGTCGGGGCACGGGTTTACCAACACTACCCCAGGGCGTGATGTATGAAAGCCTTGAGTGTACGTTAATCCGTAATAGTGAGGAAGGACACACTTCAGCGACATCACAGGTGTCAGGGACGTAGAGGGGCCCTCTTGGGAGCCCCAGTTACACTACTGTGGGGGTGCGGCGTACCTTCTCTGGCTCATCAAAATGTCGTATGCCGCCTTGTCAATATAGTACGGTGCTCCTTACAACTAACTTAGGCGCCATAGTGCTCACAAGAAAGCGCAGGGCGCCAAGTCTCACCCTGCCGGTGTGCCGGCGGACGCGCCTGGTTATGTTTAGTACTTCTCGGGAGTATTCTCATCAACTCCTCAAAGCTTCATGGCACTCGGATAAACGGTGTTGAACCGTATCCGACTTTTATTTTTTATATACCGTATATAGAGAAAAATCGCACCCTCCCTGTGTGCCACCCTTGCGAAAATAAAAATAAGTTAATTAAAAAAGTCTAGTGACATTTATGCGCAATTTCCTTAAGTTATCTAAAAATAGCTCTGACGTATAATGCTGGGGTGCGTTCAAGCTAGAAGAACGATCGGTTTGTAGGTGTCTATGTAATTTTAAAATTTGTGACCGAACGAGAGGATATTTTTGAAAACTTTCTTCGGCAATATTGTTCTAAATTATGGCAGGAATCGATTGGTACATGTTTCAAGTCGCTAAGTGGTCTGGTTGCCGAGATATGGGCCATAAACTGAATTTTTTCGAAGTTTTTTGGCTTTTCCTGGAAATCCATGAAAGAAACCCGGAATTTTTATGGCCTATGTTCATTCTCGTAACTTGCTTAACATAATTGCTTTTGGAACTAGTCATCGATATTGCTTCGTTGAGGAGGAGATACGACTTAAAGCCCGGACACACATTCATACATCCATACATTCATTCATTCATCCATCCATTCCCAGAAATGACGAGTTAATAAACGCAATTCTCCAGAATGGAAATTGCGCTAAAAAATTGTAGAAAAGTCCCCTTTATGTGTTCTAATCAACTCCCCAAAGTTTCATGACGATCAGATGAAATCTGTCAAACCGCAATCGACTTTTATTTTTTATATACCTTACTTAGAGAAGAATCGAATCGCGCCCTGCTGGGGCGCCACCCCTTCTGAATTTCATTTTTTTTTTCCGCAGATACCTCCCTATGAGTATTCTCAAAAACTTCCCAAAGTTTCATGGCGATCGGATTAAAGGTGTAGTAAGGCATAAAAGACAAACAAACACACACACATACAGAGAGAGAGAGAGAGAGAGAGAGAGGGAGAGAGAGAGAGAGAGAGAGAGAGAGAGAGAGAGAGAGTTGCTTTATATATAGATAGATAATACAGTAAGATCGTGGAATATAAATTCCTAATTTATTATTATTTTTTTAATTAAAAAAACAACAACTACCAAACAAAACTTTTGTCAAACTTGGTATCCAACTAGAATTGGAAAATATGAGTTGTTTATATAACCACAACCTGAGACTATCTTTAACCTTAAACTAGTCCTTGTCCTAGTCCATCTTTGACGAGTCGATTACTCCTAGACACGCTAAAGACAAGCGATTACGCTACTTGTTTCAAGTAGTATTGTTGTCGTTCGCTAAGACGATCAGGAGGAATCGATACCATATTCCATTAAGGCCACCGCACGACTACAGGAATAGATCAATGCTCATTTAGTCAGGCATGCCTTGTTGTCGCACCCCCCCCCCTCCCGCGTGTCACCCCATCGGAAAAATTCCCAGCGTCCCACCTGGTGTTTTCTCATCTATACAGACGGCTGTCATTTTTCCAGAACCAGTAAATTGTTGTGAGACAGACAGTCATGGTGTCACCTGGTCTATGACAGTGAGGCTGTCATCTGGTCTATGACAGTCATGGTGTCATCTGGTCTATGACAGTGAGGCTGTCATCTGGTCTATGACAGTGAGGCTGTCATCTGGTCTATGACAGTGAGGCTGTCATCTGGTCTATGACAGTCATGGTGTCATCTGGTCTATGACAGTGAGGCTGTCATCTGGTCTATGACAGTGAGGCTGTCATCTGGTCTATGACAGTGAGGCTGTCATCTGGTCTATGACAGTCATGGTGTCACCTGGTCTATGACAGTGAGGCTGTTATCTGGTCTATGACAGTCATGGTGTCATCTGGTCTATGACAGTGAGGCTGTCATCTGGTCTATGACAACCATGCTGTCAACTTGTCAAAAACAGTCGCGCTGTCATGTTGCCTGAGACAGTCATGATGTCATCTTGTCTATGACAGGCAGTAAAGCTGTCATGGTGTCCCTAGTGAAAGTTGTGTTTTTTTTTTTTAAATTAATGTAAGTGGTCTGAACCATCGGCACAGCTCAGGACACCTTTTCATCGATTAAGTCTTGCTTGCTTCGTTCCCTCGGCAGATAGAGTGGCGTCAAGGTTCTTAAATGCGTCAACTTCACCCATTGTTTCGCAATTTACCCATATATCAGCCGCTATACCATTTGAGTTGTTGGTCATGATAATTGTCTGGTCGGCGTTAACTTCCAAGCCATAGCATATGTTGTTGATGTCCAATATGTCTAATTATTATTATGGCCTGCTATTGTATCTACGTCATCAGCAAAGTTTAAGTTGATCTGACTGAGCCGACATGGGTCTTCCAAGGCTTCAGCCAAAATCCTTCTTATGTAGATATTGAAAAGGATGGTCGAAAGCCATAAGACTTGCCTGGTGACTATCGTTGTTCTAAACCATTACTGCGCTGGTTGCTCTCTCGTATACATCCGTGATCATGTCTCTGAGGTTAGTACTGGTGCTGTATTTGTGCATGATAGCCCGCACTGTATCATGCTGGACTATGTCGAATGTTAGAAAATGTGGTAAAGATGTTGCTGATATTCTAGATTTTTTTCACAAGGTAACCTAAGATCAAAGATTGCTCAGTTTTGGCTAAAGCCTGCCTGTGCTTTAGCTATGATCTTTTCAGCTTGTGGCTTTAGTCTGTTGAGAATTATCTTTAGCAGTATCTTGCTTGGGTGACTTGTTAGTTTTGCTAGAGTAGTAAGTTGCCTTTTTGGGGATGGTGATGATAAACGTTTGGTCAACAGTTTGGGCCATTCTCCTGTCTGCCAGATGTTGCAGATATTTAGCAGCGCACATTTCATGTTTATCTTTCTGTTATTACGTATTCATCTGGTACGTTATCCATTCCGTCATAGTTCCCCATCTTTAGAGTTTGTACGGTACCTCTGTACGGGGAATTGGGTCTTTGTAAGGAAAAGATTTGTGGAACTAGGAACATTTTTCCTGAGGATTTATTGTTTTACATCACAGAACAATACTAAGTCCACCGTGTTATAATTTCTCGCTCTTCAGTTAGACATTTTCCATTTTGGTCCTGTATATTGGTGGTTCCTGCCATCGGTGTTAGAGCCTTGTCGTGGCTTGGCAGCTTGTGTATCCTGACCACCCCCAGAGCTATACCAGCGGGAGTGTAAACTCCTAGTAGGTTCAGACCAAAGCTAACACCCTGGTCCTCCAGGTTGGGGGTTGAAACATAAGGCTAGCAACCTTATCTCGTAAAAAAAATATACCGCTACAGAAACTGCAAGTACACAAATCCAACACCAACTTGGTCGAGGAGGTTCCTCTCTAGAAGAGCCCATGGTGACTACTAGTGAAAGCCTAACGGAAGCTAGTTTGCTGACAAATCTCCTAACGCCCAAGACTTAAACCAGATTAGGGACCTGGAACATCAGAACCCTAAATGAAAGCAGCAGATCAGCCCAGGTCGCCAAAGAAATGAGGAGGTATAAATTAAAAGTCCTAGGATTAAGTGAGACATGATGGAACGGCAGTGGCCAAACTAGGTTGGTCTCGGGAGAGACTGTCATCTACTCAGGCAACGAGGACGAAGATCATGAACACACGCAAGGTGTAGCCATAATGATGTCTCCAGAAGCAACAAATGCTTTGATTGCATGGGAACCAGTCTCGCCACGACTCATAGCAGCTCGTTTCAATGCCAAGGGAAGGAAAACAACTTTAATCCAGTGCTATGCACCCACAAATGCTGCAACAGATGAAGAGAAAGAGGACTTCTACAGCGCCCTGCAAGCTCAAATTGACAAATCACCAAAAAGAGATATAAAGATAGTGATTGGAGACATGAATGCCAAAGTTGGAACAGAAAATAAAGAACGGGAGCTCACAATGGCGAAAAATGGAAAAGGCATAATAAACGAAAACGGGGAACTCTTTGCTGATTTCTGCGCATTTAATGATCTAATTATAGGGGGGACAATTTTCTCTCATAAAGATATACATAAGACCACCTGGACGTCACCGGATGGTAAAACAAAGAGAAGCAAATTGATCACATCACAGTTTCCAGAAAGTGGAGAAGAAGTTGAATGGATGTTAGGGAGAAACGAGGTGAAGATGCAGCCTCAGACCACCAACTCGTGATTGCAACACTAAAATCAAAACTAAAATCCTACAGGGATGAAGCTGATTAACCGCACTTTAAATTCAATACAACATATCTTAGGAGTCCAAAAATAAAGGAAGACTAACTGCGCAGTAAAAAAATAAGTATGAAGCACTCTCCAGCCTGGCAGAGGATACAGTAGAGCAAAAATGGCTAGGAATACAGGGATTATGAAAGTCAACATGCACTGACATATTGAGAAGAAGAAAAAATGAACAAAAAGAATGGATCACAACAGAGACATGGGCGAAAATTGAAGATAGAAAAGAGATAAAGCAAAAGATGAACAAATGTAAGGACGAAAAAGAGAAAATAAACCTCAGAACACATTATTGTGAAGTAAATAGCATGGTCAGGAAAAGTGTAAAAGAAGACAAACGACTGTTCATACAAGAGATGATAGCGGAGGCAGAAAGTGCAGCACGACAAGGAAAAATGAAGAGGCTCTATGAAGTAACCAGGACCCTATCAGGCAAACGTATTAATTCCAACAAACCAGTAACGGATAAAGTAGGAAATATCTTAACAAGTAACACAGAACAGAGAGACAGATGGGTACAGCACTTTGATGAGATTTTAAACCATCCTCTCTCATCAAACACCCCTAATATACTACCTGCAAACCACCTACTAAATGTGTGTACAGATCCACCCACAAAGTTAGAATCAATAAGAGCAAAAAAGAACATGAAAAATGGCAAAGCAGCTGGCCCGGACGGCATCCCACCCAGAGGCACTAAAAGCAGACCCAGCCATATCAGCAGACATACTACATCCTCTACTTAAGCAGATATGGGAAGAAGAGATGATTCCATCTGACTGGAAACTGGGATACCTGATAAAACTGCCAAAGAAGGGAGACCTGACACAATGCAACAACTAGAGAGGGATAATGCTTCTTTCAGTCCCAAGTAAGGTGCTGACAAGAATCATCCTAGAGAGACTTAGAGATGCCTTGGACAAAAAGCTGAGACAAGAACAAGCTGGTTTTCGTCAAGACAGGCCATGTACTGACCACATTGCCACGCTGCGCATCTTTATTGAACAGTCCCTTGAGTGGCAATCCCCCTTATACATGACTTTTGTCGACTTCGAAAAGGCGTTTGACAGTGTGAATAGAGATGCTATCTCGAGGTTAATGAGCCACTATGGAATAACCAAAAAAATTATATCTATCACACAGAAACTATATGAAGACTCCATCAGTCAGGTAATACACAAGGGAAAACTAACAAAACCATTCACGGTGAGTAAGATAGGGATTTATGCTATCGCCAATGATATTCTTGATGGTAATCGACTGGATCATGCTGAAAACCACAAAAAAACAACAACACAGGAATCCAGTGGAGTTTCACCAAAAGGCTGGAGGATCTTGATTTTGCCGATGACATCTGCCAACTATCTCACAAGCATCAACATGCACAAGCCAAACTAAATCGGCTATGTGAAGAAGCCATCAAAGTTGGACTAAAAATAAATAAAAATAAAACAGAGGTCATCAGAATCAATAACAGCCAGGACCTGCCCATACAGCTAAATGGAGAAGATTTACATGAAACAAACACATTCACATATCTGGGAAGCGTGATCAACAAGGACAGGGTAGCAGACGAGGACATAAAATGCCGTATCAACAAGGCTAGATGTGCCTTCAACTCACTGCGCCCGATGTGGAGGTCCACGGCCCTGTCACTCCGGAGCAAAATTGGGATTTTCAACACAAATGTCCAGGCAGTGCTTCTCTATGGCTCGGAGACCTGGAGGGTTACGAAGACAAATACTGATAAGCTACAGGCATTCGTAAACAAATGCTTACGACATATACTTAAAATAAGATGGCCAGACAAAATATCAAACAAATACCTGTGGCGAACTTTAAAGCAACAGCCAATAGAGACATATATCAAGGCCCGTAAATGGGGATGGATCGGACACACATTAAGAAAAGAAAAAGAAAACATCGCAAAACATGCTTTGGAATGGAATCCCCCGGGAAAAAGGAGGGTGGGCCGGCAAAGGAAGACATGGAGAAGAAAGTTTGAAGAAGAGGCGAAAACAGCTGGGCTCACATGGGCACAAATAAAGGGGGCAGCCCAAAACCGAGTCCGCTGGAGATGTGTGGTTGCAGCCCTTTGCTCCCCATGGGCTACAAAGGAATGATGATGATGATAATATTGGCGGTTGTCATTTCCTGTATAAATGATGGTGGTCTTAAATTTATCAATGAATTTCTCGATGTTGTAGTGGTTGCTGTGAATTTGTTCTCTACTGTTGTTCTGAAGATTTCTGTCATTTTGGGGTCCTTCCGTTTTTCAAGTTTGAATCCCAGTCTTACTGCTCGACGATATTCTAATGTAAACGTTAGCTCATCGTGACAAGGTCGTGATCGCTTTCCACGTCAACACCTGGAAAGTTCCTGTCTTGGTAATCTGTACACCAGACCTGTCTTGGTAATCTGTACACCAGACCTGTCTTGGCTGTTCTTCTTCCGTCAAGTCCCGCATGGTAGTTGCTGGTAGAACTTGATAGTCTTTTTATGTCCCGTATCTAGGACTAGGCATCACACGGCGGCGCCTATCCCACCCCGTTCCACCCCATCCCACCCAATGCCTGAACACATCTGATATCATACTTATCAGTTGTCGAATTTCGTCAACCTAACTGAAACGGTACTCTAGTGATCGTATCTGCACACGCACACGCAGGCACGCACACACATACACTTATACATACATAGAAATACAAACAATATTGAAAAAAAAATTTAATCTTTTTATTTGTCTAAATCTCATTTGAATTTTTTACCAGTCACTGTCAATTACATTTTTACTTTCACGTTTTACATCCCCTGAGTCGGAAAAACATAGTTTTGCAATCTTGTCCGTATGTCTGTGTGAGTGTATGCGTGTGTGTGTGTGTGTGTGTATGTGTGTGTGTCTGTAAACACGATAACTTGAGTACCGATACAGCTAGGTTGATGAAATTTCTCATATAAGTATTTTATCAAATTTGTAGTTCTGTATCAACTTTTCAGCGATTTCCGGTAACCGGAAGTGGAACTTTTTCTACTTTCAATTTTTCAAAAGCCTATAACTTGAGTACTGTTTCAGATAGATGAACGAAATTTCACATAAAAGTAAAAGATCTACTTTTCTTGCTTCTTTCAGATTTTGAGTTATTTCCGTTGAACGGAAGTAGTAATTTACTTTATTTCCCATTTCTCAAAAAAACGCATGGGAATTTATAAAGTACTAATTATATGCCGCACTTTTATACACAGATTGTTTGGCGTTCACTTGGTGCGCAGTTCTTTTTTTTTTACGAGATTCTATTCCATTTTAAAAAGTTTAAGTAAATAAAAATGGATTAAAAATATTGTCTATATCCCGAGTTGCCATCCCCCGTAGTGTTATACAAGAATATTCGAGAAAGTTTAGAGTTCACTCCCAGTTCATTTTTTTATATTTTGGTGAGGAATAAAAACTGTTAAATCAGTTCGTAAAGTTAATTTTCTTAACTGTGTAGATTGTTCAGTAATATTGGTCGGAACCGTTTTTTTTTTTAAACATTTTTTTCTACCCCATTCGACACATCCTTAGGTTCTCAGCGGTTGATGAATAACATTTCTGAAAAGTTGCGTTCGTTACCGGAAGTCATTTTTTCTGTAGCATGACCAGCATGGTCAAAGGTTATGACAGAAAGAAATTAGCGTTAGAACTTTATACCAAGTTGTGGTACATTAAGTTTGATGTCTGCATGCAGCCACTCAAACACACACCTAGACACACACATAGACACACACACACAGACACAAACACACACACACAGCTGACGAAAACAGGCGCACACGAGTCACAAGTAGCAGTCAGGAAAAATTGATTCCAATGTCTATACAAGAAGCGACATCAACTGACGGCAGCAGTGCTAGCCGATTGTTAACCAATCAATAGGACTGACAGAATTGCCGAGACAGGCACCAAGCTAAAGGACGCCCCGCCCACAGACTTAACACTGTCTGTCTAGACACGTTTCCCCTCCTCCATGTCAGGAACCTTAACTCCAAGACTTTGAGATCGATGAATGGGCGGGCCAAGCGCAAGTCTTTAAGTTGCTTCTGCCAAAGGAGAATTAAAAGTCGAGGCTTCTTAGCTAATATAGAGACGTTCAAAACTTTGAAATCATCAACATATTTCAGCTTACATCGAAGCGAAACGTCGAACGGAAACCACAAAGAACACTTACCTAAATAAGATAAAAATCAAGCAAAAAACTCAGACGGTATCTTCACAGTCACAATGGCAGCCACGCAAAGAATACCTGCCAAAAGTAAGTTTCGTTTTTTAAGTGTTTTAATTGTATTTTAATAGATTATTAATATGGCATTTTGATTTCGTGGTGGTGTAGATTTTTTAAATGTTAATTTAATTTTTATCTTATCAAATTCCAGCGTTATTTAATTATGTTGTACGTAATGTGTTAGTTTTGTTGTATTACATAATTCATTCAATACAATTTTGTGTAATCATCCCTGTATTTGCAAAATGAGCAGAAACAAGTTTGAGTTGGTTTAGAGTGAGTTGAGAGAAACACGTCATGTATTTAACCTGCTACCCCTGCGCTGTATCAAACACCGACTATAGAGAATAATCATAGCTGTTGTGCACAGTCTATCTCTATCAAACTTGGGAGGGGGGGGGTGACACCAAGTGAAAATTTAGCATTGTTTACAGATTTAAAAATTGAGTATTTTTGTCGTCCAACGACAAAAAAGGAGAGTCAACTTCTAATAATTTACTAGGAAAACCTTTTTTTTTTCACTTGATTTAACAACTGCTTCAGCTGAAAGCCCCTTCACTTAAATTAATAAACACAATTTTATTAATCAACGCCATTCGATATAAAAAGAGGGGGAAGGGAAGTGACATTAATTGCAACTTTTACAGAACTAACAATGCATTTTCAAACTGATCAGGGAAGTGACATTAATTGCAACTTTTACACAACTAACAATGCATTTTCAAACTGATCAGGGAAGTGACATTAATTGCAACTTTTACACAACTAACAATGCATTTTCAAACTGATCAGGGAAGTGACATTAATTGCAACTTTTACAGAACTAACAATGCATTTTCAAACTGATCAGGGAAGTGACAATAATTGCAACTTTTACACAACTAACAATGCATTTTCAAACTGATCAGGGAAGTGACATTAATTGCAACTTTTACAGAACTAACAATGCATTTTCAAACTGATCAGGGAAGTGACAATAATTGCAACTTTTACACAACTAACAATGCATTTTCAAACTGATCAGGGAAGTGACAATAATTGCAACTTTTACAGAACTAACAATACATTTTCAAACTGATCAGGGAAGTGACAATAATTGCAGCTTTTACAGAACTAACAATGCATTTTCAAACTGATCACAACGACGGGATTGGGTGACACGTTATTGCATCATTGCAAATCCGCTAAGATCTAATTACTAACTTATCTACGCTAAGCTCTGTATCAAGCAAATTATTATTTAAATACCCCCGAGTGTGGCGGAGTTTTATGAGCGCATCTGTGTGTGTGTATGTGTGTGTGTATGTGTGGAGGATGCTGACACTAGTAAAACAATAATTATAAATTTTACTTTTTGTCTTCAGTAAATTCGCCTTTTATCGATAGAGTAGATTTTGTATTTTTTTGTTATGCATCATTTATAATATGATTAAAGAGCTTTTTTCAATCGACATTAAACGTTTGGTCTGACAGAATGTATGTTGACACAGTATCAATTGTTTGATGTCTTTTTACTTTCTCGTATATACGTAGTATAGAGAAAGTATTGTAATCGTGCAAAAAAAAAAAATCGAGATTTTTACAAATCTCGACGTTTTACACCTCACTGATACGGAAAAACATAATTTTGCAATCTTGTCCGTATGTCTGTGTGTGTGTCTGTGTGTCTGTGTGTCTGTGTGTCCGTGTGTAAACACGATAACTTGAGTACCGTTACAGCTAGGTTGATGAAATTTCATATATAAGTATTATATCAAAATCGTAGATCAGTATCAACTTTTGAGCGATTTCCGACAACCGGAAGTGGTACTTTTTCTACTTTGAATTTTTCAAAAGCCTATAACTTGAGTACTATTTCAGATAGATACATGAAATTTCACATGTAAGTAAAAGATCTAATTCTCTACCTTCTGTTAAATTTTGAGTAATTTCCGTTGACCGGAAGTAGTAATTTACGCTACTTCCGATTTCTCAAAAAACTAATGTAAATTTTAAAAGTACTAATAATATTGCGCACTATTATGCGCTTTTTTATTTCGCGTTCACTTGGTGTGCAATTAATTTGTCTACGAGATTTTATTCTATTTTTAAAAATTTTAAGTATTTAAAATGGATTAAAAATCATGTCTATAGCCCGAGTTCCCATCCCCTGTTATTTTATATAAAAATATTCGAGAAAGTTTAGGGGAGATCACTCCCGGTTTATTTAACATTGAAATTAAAAGCAAAATCTCTATTTTAGAATCTGCTCTAATTATCTCTCAATGTAATCAATAAAACTTAATAACTTCTTAAGCCGTTTTTTTTAAATGAAGGAGGATTTCTAAAAGTTATACATTCACTGTTTATTTCTTAATATCGCAAGGATTCCAGATTGTAATTACTGTAGTGACATGTTGTAAGCTCGTATCATTTAAGACTTGGGATAGATTTTTTGTACATTAATGAACATTTGTTATCAGGAAAAATATGGTGTCAATTTTTACTCTCTCGTATACAGTGTAAGGGCCTATAGAGGAATTATTGTTCTCGTGCACAAAAATTAAATGGAAATTTGACAGTTTTCACCGTTTTATTTCTCAGTACTTCATCATACTAAGAGTATAGGGGACTTATTTTAATCGAGCAAAAATTCTAAATCCAGATTTATCAACACTTCGCCGTTTTTAGTAGCATACTTAATTGAATATAATTTATAATTATAATCAGAGTAAGAATCATTCCAATACAAAATAATGTGTTCGTATTTCTAAGTGCCTGTCAAAATAGAGCTGACACATTGACAGTTTGACTTTTTGCGTCATTCATCGTGTACTCAATTCTAAATGTACTTTAATTCATGCCCTATATCAGTGTTAATGAGCTAAACTGGTTATAGTCTGATTAAAATTTTGTATACCCAGAAAGGTAAAGAGCTTTTAGGGATGTCAACGTAAGATCAAACTCTTTGGTCGCTATAAAATTCATTTTCCTACTGTTAGAAATTTTTTTAAATTTAGCCCAAAAGTGCACACAATATATCATTATACGCATACATACACGTTTATGGCATATATTTAAATATATTTACGTTTATATATCAGTATATATATATATATATATATATATATATATATATATATATATATATATATATATATCCTTTTTCCATCCTTCCGTCATCGGTATAGTCATTTGGTTAATTGTCAAACTGCGGTCGTGCTTGGAGGAGTCTCTCTCTCTCTCTCTCTCTCTCTCTCTCTCTCTCTCTGCTTTATTGAGCATTGAGCATACCGTAATTGGCTACTCCGATACACAAGTGTCCCAGGCGTTCAACTGTGTCTTTACTAAATGGAAAAACAAAAAAATTGTAAATGGTTTTATCCGGCTTGAGAAACGCAATCCAACCAGATCAACAACGTACTGCACCTAAAAAGTTGATCAACAACGTACTGCACCTAAAAAGTTGATCAACAACGTAATGCACCTAAAAAGTTGATCAACAACGTACTGCACCTAAAAAGTTGATCAACAACGTACTGCACCTAAAAGGTTGATCAGCAACGTACTGCACCTAAAAAGTTGATCAACAACGTACTGCACCTAAAAAGTTGATCAACAACGTACTGCACCTAAAAAGTTGATCAACAACGTACTGCACCTAAAAAGTTGATCAACAACGTACTGCACCTAAGAAGTTAATCAACAACGTACTGCACCTAAAAAGTTGATCAAAAACGTACTGCACCTAAAAAGTTGATCAGCAACGTACTGCACCTAAAAAGTTGATCAAAAACGTACTGCACCTAAAAAGTTGATCAACAACGTACTGCACCTAAAAAGTTGATCAACAACGTACTGCACCTAAAAAGTTGATCAACAACGTACTGCACCTAAAAAGTTGATCAACAACGTACTGCACCTAAAAAGTTGATCAACAACGTACTGCACCTAAAAAGTTGATCAACAACGTACTGCACCTAAAAAGTTGATCAACAACGTACTGCACCTAAAAAGTTGATCAACAAGTACTGCACCTAAAAAGTTGATCAACAACGTACTGCACCTAAAAAGCTGATCAACAACGTACTGCACCTAAAAAGTTGATCAACAACGTACTGCACCTAAAAAGCTGCAGTTGTCACATTTTTGCTTGCACCAAGTTCTTCTTACAAGTTTTTTTTATATGATTTTCTCCTTTTTGGTACATTATAACATAAAAGCTTGTTATTGAAACTGTTTTTGTTTGTTTCCTTTTTACTAGCTTTTTATTTAACTTGTTTCCTCGTACTGTCTGTCTGTCTTTCTGTCTAGATTGAAACGAGTGATCAAAATTTCGAGTAACTCCAACTGACCAATACGTTTCAAAGTTGGCAAGTGGATCAACACTTGAAGACGAAGCTATCGGACATCAAATTTTACTCAGTTGGAAGCCTGATTAATTTTTCATGAATTAATTAAAATTTTCAGAAAATAGTAAGGTGTCCCGCTACTACTATGCCGTACTATTATTCGCGCATTATCATGTTCATTTAGTTTTTAGTCATGAAACTCTATTGTATTAAAAAATTTATTTTTATAAAAACGAAACTACACATTTTTAGTTGAAACAGTAATGAAAGTATCAAGCAAAATTATGTAAAATACAACTTCCGTCTACATGAAATCGCTCCTAATATGAAAGAAATGTGTGCGCATATGATGGCTTTTATGGTGACCAGAAAGATGCGTAACAGAAAAAAAGCGCAACGGAAAAAGTGCAAACAGAAATTTGCGCACACAGAAAAATGCACAATGAGAAAAATGCACAAACAGAAAAATGAGCAAACAGAACAATGCAAACACAGAAAAATGCGCACGCAGAAAAAAAAGCGCATACAGAAAACAATTGTGAGCGTGACAATGTTTGTATATATATATATATGTGTGTGTGTGTGTGTGTGTGTGTGTGTGTGTGTGTGTGTGTGTGTGTGTGTGTGTGTGTGTGTGTGTGTGTGTGTGTGTGTGTGTGTGTGTGTGTGTGTGTGTGTGTGTGTGTGTGTGTGTGTGTGTGTGTGTGTGTGTGTGTGTGTGTGTGTGTGTGTGTGTGTGTGTGTGTGTGTGTGTGTGTGTGTGTGTGTGTGTGTGTGTGTGTGTGTGTGTGTGTGTGTGTGTGTGTGTGTGTGTGTGTGTGTGTGTGTGTGTGTGTGTGTGTGTGTGTGTGTGTGTGTGTGTGTGTGTGTGTGTGTGTGTGTGTGTGTGTGTGTGTGTGTGTGTGTGTGTGTGTGTGTGTGTGTGTGTGTGTGTGTGTGTGTGTGTGTGTGTGTGTGTGTGTGTGTGTGTGTGTGTGTGTGTGTGTGTGTGTGTGTGTGTGTGTGTGTGTGTGTGTGTGTGTGTGTGTGTGTGTGTGTGTGTGTGTGTGTGTGTGTGTGTGTGTGTGTGTGTGTGTGTGTGTGTGTGTGTGTGTGTGTGTGTGTGTGTGTGTGTGTAGCAGAACGAACAATATTTTTTCGCCCCAAGAATTGCATCACAGACTGCGGTCTCTAGAACACTGAAGTCACCCATTAGTAACGGTCCCTGCTAGTTATTACATGAGCTAACCATCCGCCCAACCAGCCTATTTTTCGACGTATTCAAATGGAGGTACTGATATTTTTGCGTGCAATAGCACATCTCTCCTTTAGTTTACCGAAAACTGTTATTTCAATGACAATAGAATTTACATGATATTTAGATGTATGGACGGACAGATAGGTAGCCAAGGTGAATGGATGAGAATTCTGTCCGTTGGCAGGCGGTAGATGTTGGTGTAGTTGTAGTTGTAAATGTAGGTATATATGTAAGTGTAGGTACAGGTGTAGGCTTAGATATGCAAATCACCAATAGTCAAATAACCTGTGATCAACACCCGCGGTGAACAAACTGCCTGTGGTCAACCCTTGGCTGTGGTCAAACAACATGTGGGCTTAGCACCTTTGATTAAAAATCATCTATAATTGGAAAATCTATTTAAATATACAGACTTTGAAATAAAATATTTCTGTCTATGTATGCACATAGGCACGTGCAAACTCAAACATGCACGCACACACATGTCCATAATCTTCATTGTTCGGCGATCTGCACGTAGTTTTCTGTGTGCGCAAATTTTTATTCGGATGTTTTCTGTGTGCGCAAATTTTTATTTGGATGTTTTCTGTGTGAACACTTTTATCTTTGCACATTTTTCTGAGTCGGTACTTTTCTCTTTGCGCATTTTTCTGTGTGCGCATTTCTGTTTATGCTTTTTTTCTGTATGCGCATTTTTCTCTTTGCTTATTTTTCTGTGTGCGCTAATTTCTGTTTGCGCTTTTTTTCTGTTTGCGCCTTTTTTTTCCGTTGCGCATATTTTTTTACGTTTTTTCCCGTTGCGCATCTTTCTGGGAACCGGCATTTCTATGTGAAATTTCGTCCAACTACTTTGAACGGTACTCAAGTTATTGGCTTTTCAGAAACCAGAATTAGAGTAAGTACAACTTACGGTTAATAGAAATTTTTCAAAAGCTAACATACTAACTATATACGAAATTTTGCCACTAAAACGGTACTTAAATTATCGTGTAGAAAAAATTCGCAAAATTAAGTTTTCCTACTCGAGAAGTATAAAGCGATTTTGATTTTCTGCACAATTACAATACTTCCTCCATAGACTTACTTAGAATACGAGAAAGTAAAAAAAAAACGTTTTAATAAAAAGCTTTATGTAATAATGCAATAAAAAGGAGAAAATAAATGTTCTTTAAATATACAATAATACAAATAAGCGCACTTTTCTTGTTAGGTCTTTATTAAGTAGTTCATTATCATACATTTAAAGAAAATAATTTTTTTTCTCCTCTTTATTACAAGCTTTTATTTTAACTCACTTCCTCTGTCGTCCGTGAGTCTAGATTGAAACGCCCGAGCGAAATTACTGGCACTTCTAATCGACAAATACGGTTCGTAGTTGGAACGTGGGTCAAGACATGAAGACAATGCAACATGACATGAAATTTGACTTAATTGGATGCCTAATTAATTTTTTATGAATTAATTAAAATTCTGACCAAATTAGTAGGCAGTTCTATCCAACTACTCCACACGCGTCATCACGTTCAATACCGCATTTTCACGTTCAATAGGCGCGCAATAGTTTTTAGTCATGTAACTATATTGTAAATAAAAACATGTAAAGTACTATAAAGAAAAGCGTTGGTCTCTTCCTAAACATTAGTAAAGGTATCCAATAGATACTAAAGTGGCCCACGCTTTTCTTTATAGTAATTTAAATAGTAGTGTATAATTTATTAGTTAATTTTTTAATAAAACTTTGTTATTAAAACATTTTTTATGAATGTTTTTATAGAATAGTGGGCAAATTACTGCATCTTGCCTGGTGCAAACTTGTTTGTTTGTAAGCAGCGGCGTAGCTACTGCATTGCATAGTGTAGACACTTGGCTTGCTCTGGTCTGGTCCGGTCTTGTAGTGTCAAACTGTAACTTGAACTTGGAGTCTTTTGTGTGATGTGGGATAATATTTAGTACAAGTGCATTTAAATGCGCGCCTTTAAACCTCACCTGAACGGGAAATTCCCTCACCCACCCTACCAGACACACACGCGTTGACACGGTCTCAAAAGAAAGCAAGACGAAATAAATTTAGAGAACTTCATCAATATATTATCAATCCTTTTTAACTTTCTCGTGTATACGAAGTATAGAGAAAGTATAGTAATCGTACAAAAAAAATCGAGATCTCGACGTTTTACACCTCCCTGAGTCGGAAAACATAGTTTTGCAATCTTGTCCGTATGTCTGTCTGTGTGTGTATATGTGTGTGTGTCTGTGTGTGTGTCTCTAAACACGATAACTTGAGCACCGTTATAGCTAGGTTGATGAAATTTCATATATAAGTATTATATCAAAATCGTAGATCATTATCAACTTATGAGCGATTTGCGATAACCGGAAGTGAAACTTTTTCTACTTTCAAATTTTCAAAAGCCTATAACTTGAGTAGACCTACTATTTCGGATAGATAAATGACATTTCACATGTAAGTAAAAGATCTAACTCTGCTTTCTATTAAATATTGAGTAATTTCCGTTGACAGGAAGTAGTAATTTTCGCCATTTCATATTTCTCAAAAAACGCATGTGAATTTATAACGTACTAATAATATTCCGCACTATTATGCACATTTTATTTGGCGTTCACTTGGTGTGCAATTCTTTTTTCTACGAGATTCTATTCTATTTTAAAAAGTTTAAGTAATTAAAAATGGATTAAAAGTCATGTATATTTCCCGAGTTGCCATCCCATTTTGTTATATATAAGAATATTCGAGAGAGTTTAGA
Source organism: Physella acuta (assembly GCF_028476545.2). Lineage (NCBI taxonomy): Eukaryota > Metazoa > Mollusca > Gastropoda > Physidae > Physella > Physella acuta. Next base: position 269,908 of record NW_026731623.1, on the reverse strand, counting down.
GGAGATCACTCCCGTTTTATTCTTAAACGTGTGACCTTTTTTTTTTCTAGAACTGAGTTATTTTTAATGTAAACCAGGCCTGCGCTATATTTTATGGATCATATTTGTCGGGGCACGGGTTTGCCCACACAACCGCCCAGCACACCCCAAGCCGTTAATCACTCTCTGTAATAGTGAGGTAGAATACATTTCAGGAGACCCGAATTACACTGCTGCAAGGGCGCCACGTACGGCTCCTGGCTCAGTTTAATTATCGAATGTCGTGTGCCACCGTGTCAATAATGTAGGATACTCTTTAAAACGAACTTGGCGCCCTAGTGCTCACAGAAATCCCGAGGCGTCAATTAGCGCCATGCGGGATGCACCTGATTCTATATAGTTAACGATTATTGTTGCCCATTTTTTTTTTTTGCGTATAGCCTTTTAAAAAAAAAAAAAAACGAACGTAGACACCATAGCGCTCAGGGGAGAGCCGAGAGCACTTCGGTTATGCAATCGCCTGTGCGCCGGCGGCTCAGAGGCGTAGCGACCGATTCCGGCGCCCGGGGCGGAATGTAAATTTTTGAGCCCCTTCCTCACATTCTATTTATAGTTATTCCTGTCTTTGAAAAAGCGTCCCACCCCTTTTGAAAAATCGTCCCACCCCCACCCCCCCCCCCCCCCACCTCCAAAGTAAATAAATAAATAAATTGGAAAGGTTTGTGAAGCTTCTTACCAGTTAGATTTTCTATTTCGGTGCCACAAAATTGATATAGAAAACAGTTAAGTCCATGTGAAACGCCTTGAAGTCGTTTATTTTCGTAATTTTGTCTATATATATTTTAATACTTCAGCTTAAATGAGCCTAAAATAAGCTTTTAAATTAAATTTTCTACCACTCTTAGCGCCCCCTTAGGGTTGGCGCCCGGGGCGGCCGCTCCACCCGACCTCCCCTAGCTACGCCACTGCGGCGGCTGCGCCTGTTTTACCGCTGAATATAATAGTACCCATTACCCACTACGCAAGACGCAGTAGCGTACGCAGGGGGGAGCAGGGGGAGCGGCCCCTCCCCCTCTGGCATTTGGCGCCTTTTTTGGAAACTTTTTAAACTCAAAGTTTTAAACAATGATGTTTGTAAAAAAAATATTTTTGGTCGGAACATCTATGTAAATCACAAGATTTCTTTTCATGGAGCAATTAAGCTTTATTGTACTAGTCTAGTAGTGTCTACGTTTACAACACATATTAACAGCTGCATCAGTTTGCCATTCTAAAAATAACCATTACGCTGCAATGCGATGTTTAAAAAAACATCTACGGGTGGTATCACTTGACAAGAGGGGTGTTAAGTTTAAATCCACGGTATAGTGTATTTTGTTTACGAATAATTGAATTAGAAAATGTTATACATAAAACTTCACACATAATTACTTTATATATACAGTTTGAATAGTGTGATTAATTTTTTAAAAATTACAATACAGAGATGCCTGGAAGAAACTCTGGATCTGGTACGTGCATTACTTGAGTTTGGTCCTTGTCAACCAGGCATCAAAGATAGTTATAAAGATTTTCCCAAAAAATTAAGTGGTCGGCACTTTTGTGTCAGTTGGCACAAGAAAAAAAAACCATACGAAATGTGGTCGGGAAATAATACGACACTGGCTTGTATATTCGCCCAAGGCAAATTATATGATTTGTTTTGCTTGTTGGCTCTTTAAACACAAGTCAGCTCTTTAAACACAAGTCAGCTCTTTAAACACAAGTCAGCTCTTTAAACACAAGTCAGCTCTTTAAACACAAGTCAGCTCTTTAAACACAAGTCAGCTCTTTAAACACAAGTCAGCTCTTTAAACACAAGTCAGCTCTTTAAACACAAGTCAGCTCTTTAAACACAAGTCAGACACTTGGGGCGATCCAAAATTGGGTTCTATGAACTTTGCAAAAGGTCCCGACAAAATTAACAAACATGAAAACTCTGAAAGTCACAAGATTGCAGAGAGAGAACTTTTAATTACAAAATTCCGACTTTACAAAGACAGAACCCCGAGGTTTTGGAGAAGCTACATTAAATGAAGGCAACTTTTTGGAACTCATTAAACTCATTTCTAAGAAAGATGATTTGCTAAATCAACATTTACTTTTCAGTGACAGAGAGGCAACATGCTTCAGTCCGGGTATGCAAAACGACTTAATTAAGTCTATATCAGCCCAAATTTTAAAGAAGATAGCTAGGTATTTCGATGTGATTGTAGATTCAACTATCGACATTAGTAGAATGGATCAATTTTCTTTGTCAATCATATATGTGACTGAACACAGAGACGCCATCGAAAGATGTATTCAATTTTGTGAGCTTCCTGAAGCTAGTGCAGAGGATGTTTTAAAACGCTTCTTACAGCAGTCACATATTTAGGGCTGTCAATGACAATGTGCTGTGGTCAGTCCTACGATGGAGCAAACACCATGTCTGGTGAAATATCAGGTCTACAAAAACGAGTTAGAGCAATAGCTTCACATGCACTCTTCACACACTGCTGTGCTCAAAATTTAAATTTAATTCTCATAGATGCTGTTTCATCTAATATTCAAACACAGCTGTTGTTTTTTTTTGGAGTTCTGGAAAGCATTTATACTTTTTAGCGCAATTTCCATACTGGCAATTGCGTTTAATAATGCGTCTTTTCTGGATGGATGGAAGGATGGATGGATGGATGGATGGATGGATGTGTGTCCGCAGCTTTAAGTCGTATCTCCTCCTCAACGAAGCAATATCGAGGACTAGTTCCAAAAGCAAATATGTTAAGCAAGTTCCAAGGATGATTGTGGGCCAAAAAAATTCCCGGAATTCCTTCCTGGATTTCCCGGAAAAGCCAAAAAACCTCGAACAAATGCAGTTTTTGGTCCATATCTCGGCAACCAGACCACTTAGCGGCTTGAAACGTTTACCAATCGATTCCTGCCAAAATTTAGACCAATATTGCCGAAGAAAGTTTTCAAAAATATCCTTTCGTTCGGTCACAAAAAATTAATTAAGAACATTTAAACTGAGCATCGTGTAGGCCTAGGATGATATTTACTACTCTTTTAAACTGAGCATCTTGTAGGCCTACTCGTTAAAATAAAACTATTTCCGTTGATATAGGTTAATATAGTTGTCTTTTTTTTACTTGTTAATTCAAACGTTATTTTTGAACCCTATTAATTTATTTATAATTTATATGAGAGTGATAGGGATTTACAATTACAAGGTTTTGTTTCGCTAGGCCTAATCATTTTTTCACATTTGTTTTAAAATTAATTAAGGAAATTGCGCTTAAATTGTCACTAGACTTTTTATTAACTTGTTTTACTGGAAGTCTACTCGGATGTTGTTGACAGTGTAACTGAAGTAGTGCAGGAATTTGTATAAATTAGAACATTTAACCAAGAAGTTTTTAGTGTAAGCGGTGTAAACAAGGGAGTTTCAACTGAAAGGAGCCTCTGGAAATAGCGGTGACAGTAAACAACATTCTGAAATTCATTATAGCTAATGACTTGTGTTCCATGTATCCAAACCTGTCCACGTTGTATCGTATATTTTTGACTTTACCATCAATAAGCAGTGCCGGAGCAGAAAGATCCTTCAGCCATCTTAAACTCCTGAAAACATACATCCGTTCTACTATGACAGAAGACAGGTTGTCCAGCTTAGCCATGATTACAATTAAACGGCAATTAGCTTCTGATGTTGATTTAAAAGAAGTAATTGATCATTTGCTAAGATAAAACTTCGACGAAAAAGGATGTTGTAGTTCTAACAGAAGTTCTAGAGTACAGTATAAAACAAAATTGCTATCAAACGTGTAACATAGGCCTTAGTAAATTATTGTTGTTTCTTTTTGAATTTCAAATGAATACCGTTTTGTAAAACTGATTAAGCAATAAAAATATCTTCATTTACGCATCTTATGCATTCCAATATGCATTCCAATTTTTAGAAGACATATTGCTATTATAAAGTAAATTGTACGAGGATGCAAAAAACAGACTATATTATATATATATATATATATATATATATATATATATATATATATATATATATATATATATATATATATATATATATATATATATATATATATATATGTATATATTAACGGATACCAAATGCTAAGATAGCCGCTCTGGAACTCTGAGAACCAAATCATATACTGTCGTATACTGTCGTATACTGTCGTATATTGTCAACAATTGTATCCTCCAGAGTCGCTGCCCTTGCAAAATTATTATTATTATTATTTTTTATAGAAACCTCCCATGGAGTATTTCTCAATTCTGTTGCGATCGTATGAAAGTGTCAAAAGGGTGTCAAAACTTGTAGTTGTATAAACCATATATAGCGAAGAATAAAATCTCACCCAGCTGGGTCGCCGCCCTTATAAAATTTAGTTGTTTTTTTTGTTTGTTTGTTTCGTGCATGAACCTCTACAGGAGTATTCCTAAATATTAGCATAAGTATCCAATACATATTATCGCGACCCACACTTTCTTTATAGTTATTTAAATTGTAGCATATTATTATAGATTTCAAGAAAATCATTTATTTCCCCCTTTTAGTTCATTATTAAACAAAAGCCTGTTAATAAAACTTTTTAATGCATTTTTTACTTTCTCGTATATACGTAGTATAGAGAAAGTATTGTAATCGTGCAAAAAAAATCGAGATTTTTACAAATCTCGACGTTTTACACCTCACTGATACGGAAAAACATAATTTTGCAATCTTGTCCGTATGTCTGTGTGTGTGTGTGTGTGTGTGTCTGTCTGTCTGTGTGTAAACACGATTACTTGAGTACCGTTACAGCTAGGTTGATGAAATTTCATATATAAGTATTATATCAAAATCGTAGATCCGTATCAACTTTTGAGCGATTTCCGATAACCGGAAGTGGTACTTTTTCTACTTTGAATTTTTCAAAAGCCTATAACTTGAGTACTAATTCAGATAGATAAATGAAATTTCACATGTAAGTAAAAGATCTAATTTTCTACCTTCTATCAAATTTTGAGTAATTTCCGTTGACCGGAAGTACTAATTTACGCTATTTCCGATTTCTCAAAAAACGCATGTAAATTTATAAAGTACTAATAATATTGCGCACTATTACGCACATTTGGTTTTGGTGCTCGCTTGGTGCGCAATTTTTTTTCTACTAGATTTTATTCTATTTTTAAAAGTTTAAGTAAACAAAAATCATGTCTATATTCCGAGTTGACATCCCACGTAGTGTTATATTAGAATATTCGAGAAAGTTTAGGGGAGATCACTCCCGGTTTATTTTACCACATCCCAATAAATTATGAAGTTATTTCAAATATGTTCAATGTTCCACATTTCATTCAGTTCATACAAACAGTCGACTGTAAAATGTGGACGACATCTACCCACACCCTCCTGCCCCTCCACCCTGCTAATAATGCCAAGCCCCTACGTGTGAGCTAACTAACGTTTTCTTAATGAGGGTGACGTCATTTGCTGTTGCAATGTCTTGTCAAGAGGGCTGCCTCTAAATGTCTGTCGTCGCCTCTAACTGTTCCAGTCAGCTGTCTCCCGACTGACAGACTTGTCATCGGCTGGCCTTGAAAACGCTACGGCTTTAAACTTCGACAAACTAGCGTCAATCATCACCCTTTGTGATGCACCAATCATCATTTGACCGTGACGGCAAGTGCCGCTTGTTTCAGGGTGCGTCTCTCAGACATTTTCCTAGCAAATTGATTTCAAGTCACGTGCTCTGAAACTATACCTGGCATCTGGTTGTTAGAGCAAGAATAGGCTTGAAAAGCTGGTTCCAAATTTTTGTTGCCAAAAAGCGTATTTGGTAACCAAAATTAAAAATCTTCTAACATTTGTGTAAAGTACATAAGGACTTCCGGTTTTATTAATGCTAGAAATAGTCAAACAAATAATTACTAGTAATATAATAATAATTCAGCAAACGCTTTTGTTTTTAATTTGGATTAGTAGAGTAAGGGTGTTGTGGTGATTGGGGATGTTATATTATTTAATATAAATACAAAAATGCGCTATACACCATAGACCGCTATTGTGTATTTTATCATGGAAAACAATTGTTCTGACTTTCATTGTTTTGCTATCTCTGGCCGTTCCGGTTGACTTCAAGAAGAGGTTGAGTGCAGTTTTTTTTTTTTTTTTAAATATTTGAATCGAAAAAATAATTCAAAACGGCTTTTCAACGACTAATATTCAATACAAAAATATGAAAATGAGGTGTAATTGTAATCGATGGTTCCCAAAGTTTTCAAAATGTAACTATAATTTTATTGCTTGCCATATTTTTAAAAATATTTTAAAAACATTTAGTATGATTACAAAGACTTTTGAAAACTATCGTGTACATTATACTTATACATTTTTACTTTACTGTATTGTGCAGGTGTCAAAGTAACAGATTTCCGATTGTAAACGATCGAAAACGATTTAAATCAAGAAATTCGAATTATAAAGTTGATGTGAAACCTTGAGCGATAAAATTATTTGATTGTTTTAAAAAATTAAAATTAGAAAATTAAAAAGCCCAAAAATAGGTAAAAACATTTAAATCGATCTTTTCTACCCTTTGACACGGCTGTTCTACCCTTTGACACGGCTGTTCTACCCTTTGACACGGCTGTTCTACCCTTTGACACGGCTGTTCTACCCTTTGACACGGCTGTTCTACCCATTGACACGGCTGTTCTACCCTTTGATACGGCTGTTCTTCTATTCGACACGGCTGTTCTTTCTTGAGACGATGGTTCCTATTTGTTAGGATTTCACTTGGTTAAACACGTTGAACATAGAACTATTGACCGAGGGCAAGAGATATTGACCATCCGGCATTAATTATTGACCTCTGGTCGTCTAACGAACGGCGCTCATTTACATTGTCGTCGTCTGCTCGTGTCTCATCTCAACTAGATCAGCACAAGGAATCGATTACCGGCTGACTAAAGAAATATGGCCGTCCATCAAGGAATCGATTACTAAAGAAATAAGGCCGTCTATTTTACGGGGTACACAATCAACCTTCTTTAGTGTAAGGGAAACAATTAGCCCTGGTGTTTTCGATTTCTTACGCCTCCCCATCCCCACCCTAGCGCTATCTTCCCTTGAGCGCCACTTCCACCTCGGCCGTTGGTTGGAACTTGATTATTGAGTAACGCTCTCCCACAGCTCTGCTTTGTCTCCCTCTTGTGCCGAGCGAAAGTTGACGGGAAGACAAATATTGGCCTCTCCGATCAATTGTAGCTTAATGGCGCAAGGATCGCCCCGGGGGTACCACAGGTGATTCCCGCTCCACGGCCGCTCTAAGTAGAGGTCCACTCTACTACCCCATCCTATTGATAGCTGGAACAAACGTCGTGACAATCTATTGGAGCTCAATGGCTCGATCAAATCATGTATAAACGGTAGTATGTAGTTAGACAACAAGGAGTCTTGCTGTGGTGAGTTTTTTTATTGAAACCAGTTGGATGGGAGCTGTAATGACGCCGTTTTATAGGGAAACCCAAATATCTAGGGGTTGATTTGACTGTATGAATTATTACAATCTCCGCCTCACAACTACACCTCCATCTCCCCCGCCACCCCCACCACAAATCCACACCTAAAACCACACAACTTAAATAATCACAGACACCCGTAAACCCAGACATTTACCACACAACTTAAATAATCACAGACACCCGTAAACCCAGACATTTTTAAAAGCCCGTCGTTAGCACACATCACACGTATTTTCATTCAAGTTTGCAATCAAGAATAGAAAAGCGAATGAATTATTCAAGAGGACATTGTTTACATCTAAATTATTATAGTCTAGTTCTAATTGAGTGACCTGTGCATGCGTCTTACTGGTTGATGAGGTTTGTATGCGGAAAGGTTTGTGTGTTTGTGTGTGATAAGGTTTGTGTGTGGTAAAGTTTGTAAACAAATACACACACTATCAAACACAGAAACAGAAACATACAAAAGCATCTTCTATTCTAAGATGCAATTTGTTTTATTTTTCTTATTTTCATTGCTTTTAAAAGCGTGTTTCTTAAACAAATAAACCGGGAGTGATCTCCCCTTAACTTTCTCGAATATTCTTATAAAAAACAACAGGGGATGGGAATTCCATTTTGAATGCTTAAAGTTTTTAAAATAGAATAAAATCTCGTAGAATAAACCCGGAGTGATCTCCCCTAAACTTTCTCGTATATTCTTATATAAAAAAAACAGGGGATGGGAACTCGGGATATAGACATGAATTTCAATCCGTTTTAAATACTTAAAATTAAAAATTTTAATTAAAATAGAATAACATCTCGTAGAACTAAGAATTGCACACCAGTGAACGCCAAATAAAATGTGCATATTAGTGCGCAATATTATTAGTACTTTATAAATTTATATGAGTGTTGTGATAGATTGGAATCACTGACGAGAAGCCACATTGATTGTTAACAGTAGTTTATTCACACCATGAGGAAAGAGAGAGGGAGGGCGGAAGTGACGAGAGACTTATATACATAACATGTAAGGGACATCACTCAAGATAACAATATAAATATAATACTAATACAGAAGAGTGAGTTCCCTTGACCTCACAATTATCTCAATCTATTACATCCCTTTACCCTTAGAACACAATAACACATCTCTCAATAGAACAATTGATAGTATCCTAAAATCACCAATTATATTGTAACATGAACACTATGGTAGATTACATCCTTACAAACAATGCACAATATGTTACAACACCATTAAAATACAAACAATGATGTCAAAGTCCTTTTGACCTTTAAAATCATAGGTCTAACTTATTTGGGACTTTGATTGTCCTGTTTGACCTTCTCAGTGGCTTTTGATTTGGTGACTCAATATTCTGACCATTTGGATTCTCTATCTCAGGAGGTCTAGGATTTAAATCATTAACTCCAGAATTTACATTTTCTGACTCTAGACAACTTGGTTCACTCATATCAACAGAACTTGGTTGTGGAACAAACTGAGTTGGTGTGAACTGTTCAGATTTGGTGGGATTGACAGATTCACACTTATTATCTGCACAAGTTATTTTTAACTGGTCTGCATGTCTACGGACAATAAGTCCATCATTTGTTTTTACTTTATAAGACACAGGTCCTGTACATTGAACAATTTGACCTGGTATCCATTTTTCCTTTCTCCCATAGTTTCTTAGATACACATTCTCATTAACACCAAATTCTCTTTCAATGGATGATTTGTCATGATTTACTTTTTGTGTATGTTGATGTTGGGAAACAGACCTTTGAACAGTTGGATGTACTAGATCAAGGTGGGTTTTAATTTTCCTACCACATAGCAATTCACATGGTGCAACATCTGTTGTTATATGAGGAGTTGTGCGGTATTTGGCTAATAACCTGTTTACTCTTTCATTGTCACATTTAGCGTCTTCTTTTGATGTTACCCTTTTAGTTTCTGTAAGTGCTAATGATGTTAGCAAAGTTGTTTGATGATCACATTCCTTCTTACTAATGTATTCTCTTTAAAAGCATTTGAAATTGCCATATCACCATAATCATTTATTAAGTTACAAATACTTTGTTTAGGCAACTCTGACTGATAATGGACTGCATCTTCTCCATCTTTTATATTATCTTCACAAAGGTTTTTATTTCTTATTTTATATGGCCTTAAGTCATCATTCACAGACTCTTCAGGCCAACCATTCTTACAGTACTCATATACTTTTATTAAGCACTCATCTTTTTGTGTTTCTCTTTTAATATCATTCACATTTATATTGGAGTTATCCATGATAGTGAAGAGAACAAATACATCTTCTGGTACATAGCTAAGGCTTTGGTTTTTTAAAGGTAATCTACTAAGACTATCTGCACTATTCTCAGATCCAGGTTTGTATCTCAATTCATAATTGTATGCAGTTAGTGTGATAGCCCATCTTTGAATTCTTGGTGAGGCATGCTCAGGTAGGGTTTTGTTTTTTCCAAATAAACCTAGCAATGGTTTATGATCTGTAAAGATGGTGAACTTCCTACCAAACAGAAACTTATGAAATTTCTTAACAACAAAAATGATGCCTAAGCCTTCCCTATCTAACTGAGAATAATTTTTCTCAGCCTGGTTCAAAGATCTACTGGCAAAAGCAATGGGTCTGTCACCCTTCTCATCCATGTGGGACAAGACTGCTCCTACACCATCTGGTGAAGCATCACATGTTAATATAAGTCTTTTCCCTGGGTCATAGTGAGTTAGTAAGGTGTCAGAAGACAAAGCCTCTTTTGCTGTATTAAAAGCAGTATCTTGTTGTTTACCCCAGTGCCAAGTTGCATTTTTCTGTAGCAGCTTGTACAGTGGTGATAGTTTACCAGACAGATTCCCTATGAACTTTGCATAGTAATTTATCAAGCCCAAAAAAGCTCTTAGTTGTTGGGTATTTTCAGGTTTGGGTGCTTCTTTAATGGCTTTTGTTTTCTCAGGTTGAGGTCTGATGCCTTGTTTGCTCAATATTTAACCAAGAAAACTAATTTCTGTCAACATGAATTGACATTTATCTTTGTTTATCTTTAAACCTTTTTCACCAACTACTTTCAATACTTTATCAAGTGTTTTAAGATGTTCAGTGTCATTCTTACCAGTTATGTACACATTGTCAAAGTAAACACAAACATTTGGAATATCCTTAAAAATACTGTCCATGACAGCTTGGAAAATTCCAGGGCTAGATGATATGCCAAAACATAGTCTTTCATATTGGTAGAGTCCTTTATGTGTGTTTATTGTCGTATAGACTTTTGAATCTGGATGCAGTTCTAGTTGAGTGTAAGCATGACTAAAGTCTAATTCAGTGAATTTGTCTCCTCCTGCCAAATTCAAAGAAATTTCCTCAATGTTAGGAATAGGGTACCTATTTAGCTCTATTTGCTTATTCAGTGTGGCTTTGTAGTCTCCACAAATTCTTACAGAACCATCCTTCTTTAACACAGGCACAATGGGCGTTGCCCAATCGGAATAGTCTACCTTCTTTATGATGCCATTAGATTCCAATCTACTTAGCTCATTTTCAATTTTATTCCTCATTGCATAAGGTGGAACTCTAGCTTTGCAGTATCTTGGATTTGTGTCTTTAATGCTTATCTTCACTGTTCTATCATTTAGTAATCCAGGATTACCAAAAACACATTTATTTTCAGATATTACTTTATCTATTGAAGTAAGACTAGATTCTCTTGCATTGATCAATGAACATATACTCTCCCAATTTAACTTAAGATCACTTAACCAGTTCCTACCTAGTAATGGTGGTCCATTTCCTTCAACCACAAGAAGAGGAAGTTTAACACTTTGACCATTATAACTTACATGAACCATACACTCTCCTATTACCGGAACATTGTCACCAGTGTATGTTGTTAGACACTTGTGACATGGTTGTAGAGGCACTGATCCTCCTGTGACAGCGTCAAAGTCCTTCTTTGTGATGACTGTTAGAGATGCTCCAGTGTCAAGTTGGAAGCTGATGCTCTTACCGTTGATATTAACTAGTACATTGATGGGAGCATGACTTATTGATTTCACAGAGAACAGGTTGAAATCCGGCTGCGAATCAGTTTGAGCATTTTCACAGGTAGAGTGGTTCATTGGTTGGGTTAGGTAGTCTTGGTGAGAGTTAACATAGTGCTGCCTTTGGTTGCGGTACTGTCTTGACTGGCTAGATTTAGCAACAGACGAAGACTTTGCAAAGCAGGCCTTGGCAATGTGACCTTGCTTACTGCACTTATAACAAGTTGCAGACTTGAACTTGCACCGATGAGATGCATGGGGACCTTTGCATCGATGACATTTTTGATAATTATTACTAGATTTAGATCTAGGCTTTGAACGTGCAGGCTGTTTAGCATAAGTTGGAATGCTCTGATGGGGTTGGTGTTTGTTGACTAACCTGCTGTTTACTGCATGGATCTCTGAAGGCGTTAGAGATTTCGCCGCCTCGGATGACTGCTGGAATGAAGTTGCTAGTTGTATTGCTTTTTCTAATGTTAGATCTGACTCGAGCAGCAACTTTCTTTGAACATCAGGACTGTTTACACCTGTCACAAACTTTTCACATAGTCTGTCAGACAGCGTGTCTCCAAATTCACTTAAATGACGTAAAGCAGCAACATATTCTGATATTGACTCGTTTGGTTGACGAGTCCTACTGTCAAATCTAGCTCGACATAGAAACTTTGATGGGGTAGGCGCATGGTGGTCTGTTAGCAATTTGCTCAGCTCATTAAAGCTCTTGGTAGTTAGACTAGCTGGTGCGCATAAGTCTTTTAGTAGCCTAAATTGTTGAGGCCCTATGACTGTTAACAAAACATCTCTCTTTTTGGCTTCTATCGTCACGTCGTTAGCTTCAAGGTAAAAGCTTAATCTATCTAGGTAATCCTGAATGATTTCATCATTCGAATCAAATTCTTTTATTTGGCCATACAGCGCCATTATTCTAGAAATACTTAGCTAATATGGTCTAGCAAACCTCTTTTTTGCGTAAGTAGGTGCTCTTTCTAGTGGATTATTTATCCTTCGTCGCCAATGTGATAGATTGGAATCACTGACGAGAAGCCACATTGATTGTTAACAGTAGTTTATTCACACCATGAGGAAAGAGAGAGGGAGGGCGGAAGTGACGAGAGACTTATATACATAACATGTAAGGGACATCACTCAAGATAACAATATAAATATAATACTAATACAGAAGAGTGAGTTCCCTTGACCTCACAATTATCTCAATCTATTACAAGTGTTTTTGAGAAATTGGAAATAGTAGAAAATAAATTATAGACTACTATTTAAATAACTATAAAGAAAAGCGTGGATCTCTTCCTAAACATAAGTAAAGGTATCTAATTGATACTGAAGTGACCCACGCTTTTCTTTATACTTATTTCAGTAGTAGTTTATAATTTATTTTCTACTTTTTAGTACATTAGTACATAAAAGCTTGTTATTAAAACGTTTTTTTATGAATTTTTTTTCAGTACTTTACATGTTTTATTTACAATATAGTTCATGACTAAAAACCATTGCGCGCCTATTGAACGTGATGGCGCAGCTATTGAACGTGATGACGCGTGTGGTGTGGTAGGATAGACATGCCTACTAATTCGGTCCAAATTTTCATTAATAGAAAAAATTAATTAGGCATCCAATTAAGTCAAATTTAATTTCAAATTGCATTGTCTTCATGTCTTGATCCACGTGCCAACTGTGAACCGTATCGGTCAAGTAGAAGAGTCCGAATTTTCGCTCCGGTGTTTCGATATAGACTGACGAGGAAGTGAGTTAAATAAAAGCTTGTAAAAATTTTTCATAAAAAACGTTTTAATAACAAGCTTTTATGTATTAATCATTACTAATGCACTAAAAAGTACAAAAGAATATATAGACTACTATTTAAATAACTATAAAGAAAAGCGTGGGTCACTTTAGTATCTATTGGATACCTTTATTAATGTTAAGGAAAAGATCCACGCTTTTCTTTATAGTTTTTTTAAATAGTAGTCTATAATTTGTTTTCTACTTTTTAGTGCATTAAATTACATAATAGCTTGTTATTAAAACGATTTTCAGGAAAAAAATTTTTAGTACATTACATGTTTTTATTTACAATAGAGTTTCATGACTAAAAACCATTGCGCGCCTATTGAACGTGATGGCGCAGCTATTGAACGTGATGACTGCTTGTGGTGTGGTTTGATAGACATGCCTACTAATTCGGTACAAATTTTAATTAATTCATAAAAAATTAACTAGGCATCCAATTAAGTCAAATTTAATTTCAGATTGCATAGTCTTCATGTCTTGACCCACGTGCCAACTGTGAACCGTATGTGGAAAGTAGAAGTGTCCCAATTTCTGCTCGAGCGTTTCGATCTAGACTGACGACAGAGGAAGCGAGTTTAAAAAATTCATTTAAAAAACGTTTTAATAACAAGCTTTTATGTACTAATGCACTAAAAGTAGAAAATAAATTATACACTACTATTTAAATTACTATAAAGAAAAGCGTGGGTCACTTTAGTACTTTAGTACCTATTGGATACCTTTACTAATATTTGAGAAGAGACCCACGCTTTTCTTTATAGTAATTTAAATAGTAGTGTATAATTTATTTTCTACTTTTTAGTGCATTAGTACATAAAAGCTTGTTATTAAAACGTTTTTTTTAATGCATTTTTTTCAGTACTTTACATGTTTTATTTACAATAGTGTTACAATGACAAAAAACCATTGCGCGTCTATCGAGCGTGATGGCGCAGCTATTGAACTTTATGGCGCAGCTATTGAACGTGATGACGCGTGTGGTGTGGTTGGATAGACATGCCTACTAATTCGGTCCAAATTTAAATTAATTCATAAAAAATTAATTAGACATCCAATTAAGTCAAATTTAGTTTCAAATTGCATTGCATGTCTTGACCCACGTGCCAACTGTGAATCGTATCGGTCAAGTAGAACTGTCCGAATTTTTTCTCCGGCGTTTCGATCTAGACAGATAGATAGACAGACAGAGGAAGTGAGTTAAATAAAAGCTTGTAATAAAAGCTTGTAAAAAGCTTGTAAAAATGTCATTTCGTCACGTTTTAGATTCGCTTGTTTCTAAACTTTGGACCTGAATTCCAGCGACATTGGCACTTTTGTGAGCAGATCAAACACTATTTAAAAGTTGAAGAAATCACATCCAAACTAAATATCATTTAATCTGTATAGTATATATTCCTGCGGGCATATGGGTGGATTTATGGCTATATGTCTCAACTCTACTGCTGCATAAAGTGATCCTAAAGATAGTTAACTCGTCTGGTGTTGGTTATGTTGGTGGTGGGGTAGGTTGGTGGTGGAGTAGGTTGGTGGTTGTGTGAAGGTAATGGGGAGAGAGTGGTGTAACGTTCTAGTCCTTAATTATCGGAAGATCAAAGACCAGTTCTATAAATAGATTGTAATCAATCTTAAGCAGCTCTGTGTTGTCTAAACTAAGAATTTATCTTTCGTGTATTTGGAGTCAGTATCGATTCCTCAATGGATTGGCGTAAAAAGTCAAGAAAGGATCGATACCTAAGCCAGAGAGGTCGCCATCTCCTGTAATACACGAACAATTTAATGGCCGGCAGGTGGCGCGCAGCTCCAAAGTTCACACGACATCTCAGCAGGAGGGGGAAATTATTTTTTTAAGATCCTCTTGTGTTTGTTTTGACTGTTGGTTCCAATCATTTCAAGTTGACATTCAAGGAATCTATTTGAAATTAACATTTGAAAATGTATTTTAAATGGATATTTGGAAATTGTATTTAAAGTTACCATTTGAAAATTGTATTTGAAGTTAACATTTGAAAATGTATTTGAAATTAACATTTGAAAATTGTATTTGAAGTTAACAGTGTAGTTAGGATTGTATTTAAAGCTAGTTATGTTCTTAAGACAAAAACCTAAATATATCCCTACACATTTCTACTCAACATCTACCAAAATGTCACAAAAATATCCCCAGAAATGTCCCATGAAATCCCCATAAAAATTTGGCTGTTCCATCTTATTTTGGGTGGGTTAAGTCCTCTAATTTGGGTGGGTTAAGTCCTCTAATTTGGGTAGGTTAATTCCTCTAATTTGGGTAAAGTCCTCTAATTTGGGTAGGTAAAGTCCTCTAATTTGGGTAAAGTCCTCTAATTTGGGTAGGTTAAGTCCTCTAATTTGGGTGGGTTAAGTGGTCTAATTTGGGTGGGTTAAGTCCTCTAATTTGGGTGGGTTAAGTCCTCAAATTTGGGTGGGTTAAGTCCTCTAATTTGGGTGGGTTAAGTCCTCTAATTTGGGTGGGTTGAATCCACTAATTTTGGTGGGTTTAGTCTTCTAATTTGGGTGGGTTAAGTCCTCTAATTTGGGTGGGTTAAATCCTCTAATTTGGGTGGGTTAAGTCCTCTAATTTGGGTGGGTTAAATCCTCTAATTTGGGTGGGTTAAGTCCTCTAATTTGGGTGGGTTGAGTCCTCTAATTTTGGTGGGTTTAGTCTTCTAATTAGGGTGGGTTAAGTCCTCTAATTTTGGTGGGTTAAGTCCTCTAATTAGGGTGGGTTAAGTCCTATATTCCTAACTAAACAACGATAAATGCGTCTTGTTTTGGCTCTTTATCTCCAGCACGCAACAAGCTGAAATGTTTGCGTTAGTCTGTGAGATCTGCTCTTATATGGCCTTGAAAAAGTAATCGGCTATGACATGCGTTCGACTGCAATGGGGACCCTTGAACGGGTGGGCGTTGACACTTTTTAGTGAAGCGGTGAGGAGAAATGATTGAGTGCAGGCGGGAAAACATTTCAAAGGGTAATGACTCATTGAAAATTTCCCAATTACGACACCCCTGGCCCACCCCTCTTTCCTCTAGCCATTACCACAAAAACCTTTTTGCGATGCTAAGACTCGGCTCTGGCAATCTGGTGGCCCCACTCTGGGATGTCCAGTATTCTCGCTCACAGCGTGGCCGATGTGGACACCAGAAAATTACAAAATGACCGTTTTTAGCCGCTGGCCGTGGGCTTTTTGTAGTGTGGCCTCACGCAGCTCGACATAATCTCACGGCTCCTGCAGCTCTCACGGCTCCTGCAGCTCACGCGGCTCCAGGATTCGCTGGCCAAAACTCGCCCGCGGGAAAAAAAAAGAGAAAATAGCCGAGCTGGGGTGAGAGGGGTGTCCGCGAGTTAGCGACAAGAAATCGTTGGGCCGCCCCACTCGCCTTGTCGCGCTAAAAAGTTGCTCGGCGCTGAGAACAAGTTGTCTGCCAGATTTCTTTTCATTCTCGAGTGGCCAGTTTGTCAGTGAGTGTAGATCGTTACGTCATCATTTGCTCCCAGCAGTCATCAGTTTGCCCCAGTCTCCAAAGTTGTTCAACCAAAGATTCACACGTAGAAGGGAGGGGGAGGGGTGGAGCCACATTGAAAATGACGTCACATTCCAATTTTTATTAAACAAACACACAAGTCTCCTCCGCACACACACACACACACACACACACACACAAGGCCCTCTTAGTGCACACAACTGTTCAACTCACACAAGATATCATCTTGCTCCTTACACAAGATACGTATCTACACCCACAAGATATCTAGCTCCACCCACAATATATCATCTTGCTCCTCCCTCAAGATACGTAGCTCCACCCACAAGATATCTAGCTCCTCCCACAATATATCTTGCTCCTCCCACAAGATGCGTATCTCCTCCCACAACATATCATCTTGCTCCTTCCACAAGATATCTAGCTCCTCCCACAATATACTAGGCTCCCCCCACAAGATATTATCTTGCTCCCCCCACAAGATATCATCTTGCTCTTTCCACAAGATATTATATTGCTCCCCTCCCCCACAAGATACTTAGCTCCACCCACAAGATACGTAGCTCCTCCCATAAGATATCATCTAGCTCCCCCCACAAGATATCATCTTGCTCCCCCCACAAGATATCATATTGCTCCTCCCATTGATTACTATTTCTTTAATGACATGTTTCTAGCTAGATCTTATTTTGACATTAATGTTTTTGCACAACAAATAAAACAAAATCATAACATTTTGATGTTATGTGATTGTGAAGGAACACCAACATTTGGATGGTATGTGAAGTTACCATAAGAGAGTGGTTCTTAACTTGGTTTCGATCAAACATTGGGGGTTCTTGTGCCCGACAACTTAGCTCTGCCCGACAAGTTAGCTCTGCCCGACGACTTAGCTCTGTCCTACAACTTAGCTCTGCCTTACAACTAAGTTCTGCCCTAAAACTTAGCTCCGCCCTACAACCTAGCTCTGCCCTATAACCTAGCTCTGCCCTACAACTTAGCACTGCCCTACAACCTAGCTCTGCCCTATAACCTAGCTCTGCCCTACAACTTAGCACTGCCTTACAACTAAGCTCTGCCCTACAACTAAGCTCCGCCCTACAACCTAGCTCTGCCCTAAAACTTAGCTCTGCCCTACAACCTAGCTCTGCCCTAAAACTTAGCTCTGCCCTACAACTAAGCTCTGCCCTACAACCTAGCTCTGCCCTACAACTAAGCTCTGCCCTACAACCTAGCTCTGCCCTAAAACTTAGCTCTGCCCTACAACTAAGCTCTGCCCTACAACCTAGCTCTGCCCTAAACTTAGCTCTGCCCTACAACTAAGCTCTGTCCTACAACTAAGCTCTGCCCTAAAACTTAGCTTCGCCCTACAACTTAGCTCTGACCTACAACTAAGCTCTGCCCTAAAACTTAGCTCCGCCCTACAACCTAGCTCTGCCCTAAAACTTAGCTCTGCCCTACAACTAAGCTCTGCCCTACAACCTAGCTCTGCCCTAAAATTAGCTATGTCCTACAACTAAGTTCTGCCCTATAACTTAGCTCTGCCCTACAACTAAGCTCTGCCCTACAACTAAGCTCTGCCCTAAAACTTAGCTCCGCCCTACAACCTAGCTCTGCCCTAAAACTAAGCTCTGTCCTACAACTAAGCTCTGTCCTACAACCTAGCTCTGCCCTAAACTTAGCTCTGCCCTACAACTAAGCTCTGTCCTACAACTAAGCTCTGCCCTAAAACTTAGCTTCGCCCTACAACCTAGCTCTGCCCTAAAACTTAGCTCTGCCCTACAACTAAGCTCTGCCCTACAACCTAGCTCTGCCCTAAAATTAGCTCTGCCCTACAACTAAGTTCTGCCCTACAACTAAGCTCTACCCTACAACTAAGCTCTGCCCTAAAACTTAGCTCCGCCCTACAACCTAGCTCTGCACTAAAACTTAGCTCTGCCCTACAACTAAGCTCTGTCCTACAACTAAGCTCTGCCCTAAAACTTAGCATCGCCCTACAACCTAGCTCTGCCCTAAAACTTAGCTCTGCCCTACAACTAAGCTCTGCCCTACAACCTAGCTCTGCCCTAAAATTAGCTCTGCCCTACAACTAAGCTCTGCCCTACAACTAAGCTCTGCCCTAAAACTTAGCTCTGCCCTACAACTAAGCTCTGCCCTACAACCTAACTCTGCCCTAAAATTAGCTCTGCCCTACAACTAAGCTCTTGATGTATGTGCTCCACAGGCGATAGACTCCTGGACATCCCTTGTAAAGTCTGTGGGGACAGAAGCTCGGGCAAACATTATGGGATTTACAGCTGTGATGGTAAGTCCGCTGGTCACTAGCTGACCACTCCATCTTTAAACTGACATGTCAATATTTGAGCTGACCACTCCATCTTTAAACTGGCATGTCAATATTTGAGCTGACCACTCCATCTTTAAACTGGCATGTCATTATTTGAGCTGACCACTCCATCTTTAAACTGACATGTCAATATTTGAGCTGACCACTCCATCTTTAAACTGGCATGTCAATATTTGAGCTGACCACTCCATCTTTAAACTGGCATGTCAATATTTGAGCTGACCATTCAACCGTTAAACTAACATGTCAATAGTTGAGCTGACCATTCATTCTTTATAAATTAATGCGCTTACCTTTTTTAGGATGTTCTGGTTTCTTCAAGAGAAGCATCCACAAAAACCGCGCTTACACGTGCAAGGCGCAGGGGCCGCTCAAAGGTCGGTGCCCAGTCGATAAGACCCATCGCAACCAGTGCCGTGCATGTAGACTGACCAAATGCTTTGACGCCGAGATGAACAAAGAAGGTAAAGGTAGATCACTCTCATTGCGTCTCGTCTGCTACGTCTTCCCGCCCAGAGCTAGCCGCACGTGCTGATTGGAAAAAATGGCTTCAGTGTCTACTGTTGTTACAGTTATTGGTCGAACTCAAATGATTTCATAAATTTTTACTTCCGTTCGTTGCTGTTGTACCTTGGTGTACGTCAGATAGAAACGCGCCAGATAACCCTGACCCAGACCCTAACCCTGACCCTAACCCTGACCTTAACATTTTCTAGTGTAGTCAATAATGTTTGTGAACTAACCCTTAAGCCTAACCATACTCGCTGTGTTGTAAACTGAACTTGGCCCTACGCTTAACCACATTCGATATTAGATTTGTTGACTGACCTTGACCCTAACTATGTTCTATGAACAGCCGTTCAACACGAGAGAGGTCCACGAAAACCAAAAGCCAAACCTGGCCAATTGCTGATAGAGCCACGCGGCCAGAATTCACAGGAGCGCCCAATTGACTTGAGTGTGGCGCCCCCGTGCCGACTCACGCCCCTTCAGTACCCACATGACGTCACCATGGCACCATCCACCATTTACCAGGAACCCCAGCTCTTCATGCTTGGCTACGTCAACAGATGCAGTGACGTCACTCGCCTACAGGTGAACGAATATAGGACGATATTTTTACGATTTAAAGACAGTCATCCCTTATGTCTCTTTTTACAAGCTTTTATTTAGTTCGCAACGCCTGTTTGTTGTTTTTTTGGTTTTTTGCGGGATTGTGGCAAATCTTGTAACTCACTTTTGACACACTTCCAAAGCAGAGATTTCGTTCAAACTTTCCAGATACAATCCACTTGGATGACAACACAAGTCTATTTTTTAATTCAATTAGATTTTTAATTAATCATTAAAAATTAATTAAGCGGTTTCAAAAGTAAGGGGAGATAACACAATTAAATCATTCGATAGATTACTATATTTAATAACAGAGGGGGAGATAACTAGCTAGAGGCGTTCACCCTGACAGCCTGCTGAGCTGTGGTTCACGAGAATGTGTACAATCGAAAAGCCGGTCGATCTAGTGAAGGATATTAGCATATAATTTCTTTTTAAATTATTTGAGACTAAGGAGAACTAGTTGGATTAAGAACTACGAGCTGACCCGCGACGTAGTATACGCCGCCATCTAGTTGTTTTATTTTCTGCTTATCAGCAATTTATAATTTGTGAATTCAACACTACCCGCTCCCTACCCTCCCCCCTCCCTCCCAGTGAAAGCAGCCGTTTACAGACAAATAAAAGATCAATCAGAAATTGTTACCTCCCCTTCGTTTCAAACCGTTTAATACTAAATTATCTGGCACTAATAGCCGTCACTAACCCGGCTCAACGATTGTAAACATTCGGGGTGAACCACAGCTCACCTGACAGGTGGGGATGAGGGTGGTGGCTAAGCTGCGTGGTGTTTTCTATGGTCTCCATAAAGAGAATTATATATAACGAGCCGACCCGCGGCATATCATACGCCGCTATTTAGTTGTTTTATCTTCTACTTTTCAGTAATTCTTAATTTGTGAATTCGACAGGACCAATGCCGCCACTGAAAATATTTGCTTTGAAACACTATCAGTAGGTCGTTAAGGACGATACTACCCCACCCTCCTTTCCCCCAACCCCTACCCTACCCTACACCCCCCCCCCCCCCCCCCCGTGAAAGCAGCCTCCTCTTAGTTACCTCCCCTAAGTTTAAAATCGTCTCAAACTAATTATCTGCCCCTAATAACCGTCATTAAACCCGGCTCTACGAATGTAAACATTTAGCGTGAACCACTGCTCACCAGACCATGTAGGAGTGGGGTGGTAGGGAGCGCGCTTACACTTGTTTTCTAATGTCTCCCAGAAGAGAATTTTATATATATATATATATATATATATATATATATATATATATATATATATATATATATATATATATATATATATAATAATAGTTTCGCTGTCTGTCTGACAAGAACGCTCTGTCTGTCTGACAAGAACGCTCTGTCTATAATAATAGTTTCGCTGTCTGTCTGACAAGAACGCTCTGTCTGACAAGAACGCTCTGTCTGACAAGAACGCTCTAGAGAAAACACAAGCAATTTAAAAACATGCACAGTAATTCGAAAAACGAAATATGACGTCGACACATTTAGCGTAGAGTAGAACATAATCTCAAACCAGAGAGTGCACACAGTAATGTAATGACGTCATTGATTCTCGCGTAAACATTGAAAAAAAGAAAATGTCTAATCTAAATGGTTTGCGTGAAGAGTTTCTTGCATACAATTCTTCGGGTAGGGGCGAAGCCCCACCCCCCGCGTAAGAACGTCTGAGCCCCCCCCCCCCCTCCCCAACTCAAAAGAAATTTCCTCATCGATACTCTATAATAAAATTACCGCCTAATTAATGTGTCTAATCTAAAAAGTGGTTTTCTTGCAATGGGACGGTAGACATGTTTTTTTTTTTGGGGGGGGGGGGGGGGGTGGAGGGGTGGGGGGGGGGGGGGGTGGGGTGGTGTGTGGGGGGGGGGGGAGGGGGGTGGGGGGTGGTGTGTGGGGGGTGGTGTGTGGGGGGTGGGTTGGTTTCAGTGTTTCTTTCAGACTTTTTCCTCCCCGGAGAGGGGTGGGGGTACTTGAAATTTTCGGGGGCGGGGGTAGAATTTTCTGGGAGGGGGCGGACACTGGAAAAAGTATATAATTATATTTCGTCGAATGGGACGGTAGACATGTTTTTTTGGGGGTGGGGGGTGGTGGAGGGGTGTAGGGGGGGTGGTGTGTGGGGTTGGGGGTGGGGGGTGGTGTGGGGGGGGTGGGGTGGGGGGGTGGGGGGGTGTGTGTGGGGGGGGTGGGTTGGTTTCAGTGTTTCTTTCAGACTTTTTCCTCCCCGGAGAGGGGTGGGGGTACTTGAAATTTTCGGGGGCGGGGGTAGAATTTTCTGGGAGGGGGCGGACACTGGAAAAAGTATATAATTATATTTCGTTGAATGGGACGGTAGACATGTTTTTTTTGGGGGGGGCGGTGTGTGGAGGGGGTGGTGTGTGGGGGTGAGGGGTGGGGGTGGGGGTGGTGTGTGGTGGGGGGGTGGGGGTGGGGGTGGTGTGTGGGGGTGGGGAGGGGGGTGGGGGGGGTGTGGGGGGGTGGGTTGGTTTTAGTTTAGAGAAAAGAGACAGCACTATCAGCCTAGCGCCCGTTGTACCCTTCCTCAACGGGCCATTTTTCTCGTATATATATATATATATATATATATATATATATATATATATATATATATATATATATATATATATATATATATATATACACGCAGAGACGTCACAATAGGTGCAGAAAGTGAGGACCGCACCGGTAGAAAACAACTAGGGGTGTGGTACCAAAGCAAAATTTTGCAAAATACATAGGGGAAAAATTGTTCCCGGTTCAATCAATGATAAGTTAATTATGTCCGTATATCTGTGTGTGTGCGTGTGTGCGTACATACGTGGGTGGGTGTTTATGCATGTGTGTGTGTGTGTTTGGGTGTGTGTATGAATGTTTGTGTGAACCCGATAACTTGAGTATCTTTACAGCTTGATGAAAATTCACATTATATCGAATTTTTAGTTCTGTATAACTTTTCAGCGATTTCCGGTAACCAGAGGTCGAACGTATTCTCTTTTCGGTTTTTCAAAAGACTATAACTTGAGTACTGTTTCAGATAGACGAAATTTCACAAAAAAGTAAAAGATCTAATTTTCTTAAATTCTAATGATTGATTTCCAGTGACCGGAAGTAGTTATTTGTGCTATTTTGGATACCTAAAAAAAGACTATGAATTCAGAAAGTGTTAATGTTCCGCACTACCATACACACATTTTTTGCTGTTCACCTGGTGCGCTATTATTTTTTCCACTATTTTCTACTAATTTTTAAAAGTTTAACCATGTAAAAGTTGATTAAAAGGCATGTCTATATCATAACATCCCCGGTTGTAAGATTGCATTGTTATCGGGTCTTGACCCACGTGCCAAGTTTGAGACGAATCTTTCCGTTAGATGTGATCGAAATTTCGCTCGGCAGTTTCGATCAATGCCGAGAAAAACATGACAGACAGATGATTAACAGACAGACAGACAGACAGAGAAAGCAAGTTAAATAAAAGCTTGTTAATTAGAATTGCTCATCAAAATTGTTAAAAAATATCAATTCTTATGGTTTAATGAGCAATAAAAAAAGCGTAAATACTACTTTCCTTCACCAGAAATCGTTACAGGAATTTCGATAATAAGATCTTATACCTATGTTTGAAATTTCGTTAACGCAACTGAAATGCCAATTTTGTTATCGGTACTTTAGAAACCGGGAATAGAGTGCAGAGTTACTCAAAATTTGAGTGAATTCCAGGTATAAGATTTGAAACTTATTTCAAATTTCGTCATCCGAACTGGACCAGTAATCTTTTTGTTGTGTTCCCACAGTGTACTTCTAGTGACGGGAAATCCTTCAAAATTTCATAGAAACCTATGCATACAGCCTGAAATTTAAATTTGAAATTTCGTCCACCTAACTTCAACGATATGCAAGTTAAAAGCTCTTGAGACCCGTACTAGTGGCACTTCAGGTTATAAAACTTATATTAGAAATGTCGTCAATCTTAATTTACCGGTATTTCAGATGTCGTATTTATACACAAATACACACATACACTAATACACATGCACGCAGAAAGAAACACACACACATACACATACAGACGGACAGGAATGCAAAAGTCACGTTTTCCGGCTCCGTAATGGTTTTTTGCACTTTGAGCTTTAAATGAACATGCATCCTTTATATTCCGTATACGACAATGTAGGGATGAGTAAAACTGCGAAATCTGTCAAAATTTAATATGTGTGCAGGATGACAATAGAGTCCTTTCATATGACGTCACGTCCGTTCGTGATACCTACGTCCGCCGCCACGGTGGTGTACACCAGACGTAAACACAATCAGCTGTTCGCCAGCACTGGACGCGTTCACTGTATGTAAAGAACCGCACCCGCGAAAAAGGAAAAAAAACGTTAAAAAACTTGAAATCTTTGAAATTGAAGATCCTTATACTGTTATTGACAGTTTCGTGGATAGTATAAATATGTGGCCAACATTTCTAAATAAAAATACTGTTAGTAATACTGTTTGCGTTTAGAGTTTAAGTAGACGAATCTGATCAAATGCAGTTCTCGATACTTTGTTTCAGGTAAGGACAGTAAAATAATAAACTTCATTTTAATTATAAAAGATAACGATTAATAAAACAAATATGCTCGACCTTCACAAATACTAATAGTAAAAGACAAAGGCAAAAGTAATAATAAGAATAATAAGATCTAATAGTAGGCCTAATAATAGTGTTTTAATATCTAGATCTAGAATCTAGCTCTAAACATGGCGTAAACAAAATTCGAACCACAGATCTAGATTCTGGATTTAGGGTGACTGGCTCCGCTGGGTAGACATAGAATCTAGAATCTACTTCTTTACTTAAATTTAATTACAAAATTTAGATCTACATTCGATTCAAAATACACCCATAATAAATCAAAAGTAGTCATAGTAGGCCTAACAATAATAAAGCATATAATTGTCTCTAAGATCTAAAATCTCGCTCTACAATCTAATCATTTTTTTAGCAAACGAAATTTTCTGAAATTGAAATAGATTGTATGACTAGACTTAGATCTAGAATCTGCTACTTAAATTAAATTTTAAAATTTTTATACAAGCATGTAATTGATATTATTGTAGTAGAAGGCTTTAATAAATTACTAAGGCCTACCTACTTTGTGTCTTTTTTACAGCAATAGGTATCTGATACTGGACTGAGTTTAATTAAATTAAAATGCATATCTAGTAATTAGTCTATTAAGTTTATGTAGCCTAGTAGTAGAATCTAGATCATACCAGCCAACAACAAATAACCACATTATTATTATTTGGTTAATGATTAGGCTAATTTTTTTCAATCCACTGTTTATAAAAGAAACAAATCAAGCTAGAAACATTATTATAAGACTGAGATGGTTTAGAATAATAACAATGGACCCAGTCTACAATTGATACAATTGCAGGTCTACATAGGGTCTACAGTCTAGTAGTTTACAGTAGACACCTAGTGTGTCGCTAGTATACTAGTGTGTAGCTGTCCAGAGTTAAGATTCTTTCCCCTGATAAGCCGTGTGTGCTATAAATGACATAACATGACATCGAGGTGAGAAATGTTGAGGGGAGAGCAGTGGGACTTTCCCCTTTGTTCTCCCTGCTGGGCCCTGAGGGTATCACGGAGGTGAGAAATTTTCAGGGGAGGGCAGTGGTACTGACTCCTCTTTGGTTTTATTGTGGGCTAAAAAAGGTGGGGCTGGCCATCATGAGGGTTGAACATCAGTATTAATGTGTCTGTTCACTTCTCTGCTGGATTACAAGGGTCTTAAATTGTATAACATGCTACCCAGATTGCCCGAGATCTAAGAACAGCAGTGGTTATTACCCATGAATTATATTAGCCGTTGTAGTGTGGGTTTTGTAGGAGTTAAGTGGTCTCAAGTTTGCTACAGTAGTGTGGTTGTACTAGATCTATTGCTACTAAATCTTGTACTTAACAGAGAATCTATAATCTACATTAACCAGATTTAGATAACCTATAATATACCTACTTAAACTCTAAACGCAAACAGTATTACTAACAGAATATTTATTTAGAAATTTCGGCCAGATATTTATATTATCCACGAAACTGTCAATAACAGTATAAGGATCTTCAATTTCAAAGATTTCAAGTTTTTTAACGTATTTTTCCTTTTTCGCGGGGGCGGTTCTTTACATACAGTGAACGCGTCCAGCGCTGGTGAACAGCTGATTGTGTTTACGTCCGGTGTACACCACTGTGGCGGCGGACGCAGGTATCACGTGATTTAGGTCACGTGTTTGCAAGGACTCTATACATCCTCTATATTTGACACGTGAAAGTCAAATAAAACAAGTGAAGTTAATCCTTGTAACAGTAAAAGAATAAATCAAGTTCCATGAAAACTCACAGAACTAACACTAAGAGGAGTGATGGCGCAATATTTCTACTGCACTCCTTTAAAAATAAACCGGGAGTGATCTCCTCTAAACTTTCTCGAATATTCTTATATAACACTACGGAGGATGGCAACTCGGGATATTGACATGATTTTAAATTAATTACTTAAACTTTTTTATAATAGAATAGAATCTCGTAGAAAAAAGAATTGCCTAGCAACTAAACGCCAAATAAAATGTGTATAATAGTGCGGAATATTATTAGTACTTTATAAATTCACATGCGTTTTTTGAGAAATCGGAAATAGCCTAGATTACTACTTCCGGACAACGGAAGTTACTCAAAATTTGACAGAAGGCAGAGATTTACATCTTTTATTTATACGTGAAATTTCATTTATCTATCTGAAATAGTACTCAAGTTATAGGCTTTTGAAAAATTGAAAGTAGAAAAAGTTCTACTTCCGGTTATCGGAAATCGCTGAAAAGTTGATACAGAACTACAAATTTGATATAATACTTATATATGAAATTTCATCAACCTAGCTGTAAAGGTACTTAAGTTATCGTGTTTACAGACACACATACACACACACACACACACAGACATACGGACAAAATTGCAAAACTATGTTTTTCCGACTCAGGGAGGTGTAAAACGTCGAGATTTTTTAAATCTCTTTTTTTTTTTTTGCACCATTACAATACTTCCTATATACTTAGTATACGTGAAAGTAAAAACACGATTCAACATAAGACAGCGACATTGTCACAGAATAGGTGTTGATCATTCTCATACACATAAGGTGTTGATTATTCTCATAAAGCAATGCTGACTTTCAAATTCCAGGGACCTTCGGCGTTTACCCCCAGCCCCCTGACCCAGCCACTGATGACGTCATTTCACCAGGATCTGCTGCAGGAAGTGATGGCCCGGCTCTTGTTTACTGTCGTCACCTGGGTCAGACACATCCCTGCGTTTGTCACACTCACCCCAAATGATCAGGTGAGACAGACGGGTGTGTGAAGACAGCTGATACATGGTGTGTGAAGACAGCTGATACATGGTGTTTGAAGACAGCTGATACATGGTGTGTGAAGACAGCTGAGACAGACGGGTGTGTGAAGACAGCTGAGACAGCATGGTGTGTGAAGACAGCTGAGACAGACGGGTGAAGACAGCTGAGACAGCATGGTGTGTGAAGACAGCTGAGACAGACGGGTGTGGGAAGACAGCTGAGACAGCATGGTGTGTGAAGACAGCTGAGACAGACGGGTGTGGGAAGACAGCTGAGACAGACTTGTGTAACAGGTTAAATTATACAGGTTTAAAAAAACACAATGACTCCCATTTCATTTGTAATTTTAATCTGCTAGTGGGCAGATACACCCAGAACGTAGTTGCAATACTAAATTAACTGGGAGTTATCTCCCCTAAACTTTCTTGAATATTCTTATATAACACTAAGGGGGATGGCAAATCGGGATATGGACAATATTTTAAATCCATTTTTAATTACTTAAACTTTTTAAAATGGAATAGAATCTCGTAAAAAAAAAGAATTGCACACCAACTAAACGCCAAATAAAATGTGTATAATAGTGTGGAATATTATTAGTACTTTATAAATTCACATGCATTTTTTTGAGAAATCTGAAATAGCCTAGATTACTACTTCCGGACAACGGAAGTTACTCAAAATTTGACAGAGAATTACATCTTTTACTTATACGTGAAATTTCATTTATCTACCTGAAATAGTACTCAAGTTATGGGCTTTTGAAAAATTGAAAGTAGAAAAAGTTCCACTTCCGGTTATTGGAAATCGCTGAAAAGTTGAGATGGATCTACAAATATTATATAATACTTATATAAGAAATTTTATCAACCTAGCTCTAACGGTACTTAAGTTATCGTGTTTACAGACACATACACACACACACACACAGACATACGGACAAGATTGCAAAACTATGTTTTTCCGACCCAGTGAGGTGTAAAACGTCGAGATTTGCAAAAAGCTCGATTTTTTTTTGGCACTATTACTATACTTTCTCTATACTTCGTAGACGAGTTAAGTAAAAATGTACCAAAAAAACTATTAGTGAGACTTAGACCTACAGATGCCAAATTTGGTACCAGAATAGCTTACATGTTCTTTTATATGGCAAATGTAAAGAATAAGTTTATTAATGAAGTAAAGAGGTTTTGAGTTTTAGCACATCTCAACAATTTTCATCAGAAACATTACAAGAACCAACATTTTCTAAATTAATAATAAAATTTTTACCATGTTATACACGGACACAAATCCAATGTTTATGGCAAATCGTTAAGTATCTTGATCATATTGTGCTGTATTTGACTTGTAAGTTCTAACTCTATACATTACCTGTACAATATGTATACTAGCATTCTTATTACTAACACCAGAATCAATATGTAAAGTTTAATCTTTATTTTTATAGTAGCAACAAAGAAGTGCAATATATTAGGATTTATTAGCCTATAGTTAATCATCATAGTCTAATTGCGCTGTACCATATTCAAGTTCACTATTAATAGTTTTCCTCTAGCTATGTTTATTTTACTTGCATGTTTTTATTTTTTACATGCTCTAGTCCTAATATATAAAGTTTCATGATGGTATATGGAATAGCAACCTAGCTGTGCAGTCTGGAAATCCTCTTATGACAGTCACTATAGAACAGTGCCACACCCCTTAATTTAACTTCATTATTTCTAGTTACATCTTTTCTGATTTTTATTTTATTTGTAGACTTCTATTGCCTATATCATTGAGTACAAATGTGCAAAGTTTTATCATTATATCTTTAATAGCAACATTGGTATGCAAGTTAAAAGCCAATCACACGTCTCGAATGCAGGTTACAATGAAACATAACAACTTAACAAGTTAAACACATAACTTTGAAAATTTATATAAAAAAAAACTATTAAGCCTAGAATGATAAATTTGGTATTTTTATCATATACTATAGGATTAATCTGTGTCCATTTTATCATTCTATGCATTGATAATTATTAATTAGGAAAAATTTCCCAATAGGCAGTAAAGACTTAGTATTTCTCTCTAACTTGGATGCGTGGTCGGTTGCTAACAACAATATGGCGCCCGGACCGGACGTCTGATTTCCGGTGATTTTTCGGCCAAATTCCAGAGACCTTCAACTAATTACATTTAAAAATGTTTACCACGCGCAAAATGGTGGGATTTCCGTGTCATAACAACAAACCATAAGTGGCAGGGTTAGATATGCCAGAAAAGCATTTTAAAATTTGGTTTGGAGAACGGAGGCTAAATTCAAAAGTTGGTTTCATTAAAATTAATAGAATTTAAAAAATATCAACAGTGTAGGTACAGAAATGAGCGAGAACGTAAAGCATTATTAGTTTTATCAGTCTATGAAAAAAGAAATCAAATATTGTGAGCTGTTTTTTTATAAGACCGGCGTCCGTATCACAACCAATTTATTTTTATTTTTTAAAAACCACGTGACCGCTATTTGGTGATCACTAGTGAGGAACTCTTGTGCATGGAGTCTAACCTGATTTGTGGTTTTCTTTAGCTTCAAGCTTAAGAAGAGTTGTCATGGAGAGATGTGTTGGACATGGTAGTGATTGACAATAAATATTAAATTAACTAATTTAGTTCAAAACGAACTAAAAACTCCAAAGTTAGTGCCTAATGGATTAAATATGGATGTCTATTATTCAGTGGTCATGTTTAAGTTGATAATCGCGTAAATTCTAGATTTAGTGAGAAAAACTAAGTAAAGTAAATAGTCAAATAGTAATAATTAGTAAATTAGTAAATTACTAATACTAGCCGAGGTCAAATTTACGTACTTAAAACGATAGATTACCCAATCTTTTATGCTTAGAATACTTACTTTCTATACTAATACTAGATCTAGTATAGTACCTTAGTACCTCAAAACAGCGACGACGGATAATAATAAACCAAAAATTGATTGAAATGTGTCATCATTTCATTTCAAGAACAATAATATAAATATTTAATAGGAAGTACCTTGAAGTAGGGAGTAGTGAATTATTCTAATAGTTAAGGGAGTGTTTATTGTTTACATTTATTATTGTATCGTTCATTACCTAGTGTTGTAAAAGGCATGCCGTCCGACATTTTCACCATTTTTTACATTCTGACGGACTACCCCTACCCACTTTAGAAGCTAATAACTAAAAAAACTACTTCACTCAGTCCAAATTAATGTATACAGACGGATAGAGGAATGAATTCTGAATAAAATAACATTCACCATTTAACAATATTCGGAAGAAAAAAAAACGTTTTTTTTTCGATTATTCTGGGTGTATATGCCCCCTGCCCAACCAATGTTATATGAGTGTTAAACCAATGTTATATGAGTGTAAAACCAATGTTATATGATTGTCCAACCAATGTTATATGAGTGTAAAACTAATGTTATACGAGTGTAAAACCAATGTTATATGAGTGTAAAACCAATGTTATATGATTGTCCAACCAATGTTATATGAGTGTCCATCTAATTTGAAACCGACAGATTCTGCTGATGGCGTCAGGCTGGAAAGAGTTGTTCCTCCTAAGTATTGTTCAGTGGTCGCTGCCCATAGAGCACCTCCTGGCTAGAGATGACCTTGCGTCAAGCAGTGCTGACCTTGAAGAAGGCATCAACGTTTGCGAGATGATTGCTAGGCTGCGCGAAGTTTCGCTCGACCCTACGGAGGTCACTTTTCTCAAGGCCATAGCACTCTTCAAACCAGGTCAGAAACCGGGAGGGTGGGGGGTATGTATGTCAGATTCTTGATAGGGAAGTTTACAGGGTTCCTTTCCGACATTTTTTCAGGGGTGGGGGGTGGGGGGCACTAGGAGCTTGGGGTGGGGTTGAGAGTTGAAAAGTTGATGTATAAGTGTGGGGGCGGCAGAGGCGTAATAACCGGCAGATCCCATTTAGGGGGCCCAAATTCCGACCAACAACAACAAAGTAATTTTTTTGCACCTTGATAGACTAGTAGTTTTGTAAATTTAAAACAGCGTGTCTACTAAAGCAGTGATTTGTTCTACAATAAGGAAGACACACTATTGTATAGACAAATCAATTTTATGTGCTGCAGTGTGAAAGATGGGCAAACCTTCAAACAACTTCCTTTACTTATTGCTCTTCACTGCTATAAAAAGAAATCTATCCTAAACTATTAATATAAATGCAAAAAAAAAAAAAAAAACACGGAAAACCGGTTCCCAGAAAGATGCGCAACGGAAAAAGCGCAACAGAAAAGGCGCACAAAAAAAAGCGCAAACAGAAAAATGCACAACCAGTAAAAAAAGCGAAAATAGAAATGCGCACACAGAAAAAAAAGCGCAAACAGAAATTTGCTCAGACAGAAAAATGCCAACTTAAAATGCGCAAACCAAAAATTGCGCTGAGAGAAAAATGCGCACACAGAAAAATTCGCAAGGAGAAAATTGCGCAAAGAGAAAGATTATTTCATCATAATTTTACAAACTTTTTTTTTCTGGTCGCGCTTTTTTCTGGTTGCGCTTTTTTCCGTAGAGCATTTTTCTGGGAAACCATACCACACGTGAAACCTCAGTTGTTATATAATTTTGACCGGCATGTCAATTACGAAGTTATGATTTTCACATTTTACGACGGCTATAAATGAAATAACGTTATAAAACACAATTATACCTGTCCTGCAAGAGTCAGCGCATATTTTTTGTTCTCTCACGTTGGATGTATATTTTGTAATAAAATAGGTTCATTTACTAAATTAGGAAAAAGGTTAAATAATTAATTTAACATAAACACACACACACACACACACACATATATATATATATATATATATATATATATATATATATATATATATATATATATATATTGCGGGGGGGGGGGGGGTTCAACTTCCGCCATTGGGAGTGTGTGATATAAACTTGATGTTGGCGTAAGCAGGGAATAACGTGTCTTAAGACGTGTTAGATGTATCAAACTAATGCTGTTTTAGAGATGGTTTTATTCTAACCCTAAGACTAACCCTATGAGCGACTAGATGTGATTGCTGGAACTTTAAATGGGAGCTAACCCTCCAAACAGAAATCACTGCGATAGACTGAGTTTCGTCCCTTATGTCCCCAGACGTGAGTGAGCTCCACGACCCCCGCCATGTTCAGACGGTCCAGGAGCAGGCCCAGCTCATGCTCAGCAAGCACGTGCAGCTGACCTACCCGCGTCAGATGATTCGGTTTGGTCGTCTGCTCATGCTGCTCTCACGGGTGCAGACGGTCAGTCCAGCCCTGGTCGAGAGGATTTTCTTCAGAGGTCTCCTAGCCACGCCCACCATCGAGAAACTCATCGGCAGCGTTTTACAGGGAGATTTTTTATGACTCAACCAACTAAAGTCGTATGACTCAACCAACTTAAGTCGTATGACTCAACCAACTTAAGTCGTATGACTCAACCAACTAAAGTCAATATATATCAAATAAGATATTTGTTAATAGGAATGTACACGTTAAAGTTTAGATATAAATATAAAAATATGTGTGTATATATCTGTCTATATATATATATATATATATATATATATATATATATATATATATATATATATATATATATATATATATATATATATATATATATATATATATATATATATATATATATATATATATATATATATATATATATATATATATGTGTGTGTGTGTGTGTAAATATATATATATATATGTGTGTGTAAGTATGTATGTGTGTTAGTGTGTGTATTTGTGTGTATGTGTTCCTGTTGAGCTTACACCAAACTTGTGACATGGCAGCAATTGGTGTGTGGCACGTTCAATTTGTGACAGATAAAACGTTTGAAGTAATGTCAGTGTGTGGCCAAGGTTTGTGTCAGTGTGTGGCCGAGGTTTGTGTCAGTGTGTGGCCAAGGTTTGTGTCAGTGTGTAGCCAAGGTTTGTGTCAGTGTGTGTCAGTGTGTGTCAGTGTGTGGCCAATATTTTTGTGTCAGTGTGTGTGTCAGTGTGTGGCCAAGGTTTGTGTCAGTGTGTAGCCAAGGTTTGTGTCAGTGTGTGTGTCAGTGTGTGGCCAAGGTTTGTGTCAGTGTGTGGCCAAGGTTTGTGTCAGTGTGTGTGTCAGTGTGTTGCCAAGGTTTGTGTCAGTGTGTGGCCAAGGTTTGTGTCAGTGTGTGTGTCAGTGTGTGTGTCAGTGTGTGGCCAAGGTTTGTGTCAGTGTGTGGCCAAGGTTTGTGTCAGTGTGTGGCCAAGGTTTGTGTCAGTGTGTGTGTCAGTGAGTGGCCAAGGTTTGTGTCAGTGTGTGTGTCAGTGAGTGGCCAAGGTTTGTGTCAGTGAGTGGCCAAGGTTTGTGTCAGTGTGTGTGTCAGTGTGTGGCCAAGGTTTGTGTCAGTGTGTGTGTCAGTGAGTGGCCAAGGTTTGTGTCAGTGTGTAGCCAAGGTTTGTGTCAGTGTGTGTGTCAGTGAGTGGCCAAGGTTTGTGTCAGTGTGTGGCCAAGGTTTGTGTCAGTGTGTGTCAGTGTGTGGCCAAGGTTTGTGTCAGTGTGTGTGTCAGTGTGTGGCCAAGGTTTGTGTCAGTGTGTGGCCAAGGTTTGTGTCAGTGTGTGTCAGTGTGTGGCCAAGGTTTGTGTCAGTGTGTGTGTCAGTGTGTGGCCAAGGTTTAAGTCAGTGTGTGGCCAAGGTTTGTGTCAGTGTGTGGCCAAGGTTTGTGTCAGTGTGTGTGTCAGTGAGTGGCCAAGGTTTGTGTCAGTGTGTAGCGAAGTTTGTGTCAGTGTGTGGCCAAGGTTTGTGTCAGTGTGTAGCCAAGGTTTGTGTCAGTGTGTGTGTCAGTGTGTGGCCAAGGTTTGTGTCAGTGTGTGTGTCAGTGTGTAGCCAAGGTTTGTATCAGTGTGTGTCAGTGTGTGGCCAAGGTTTGTGTCAGTGTGTGGCCAAGGTTTGTGTCAGTGTGTGGCCCAGGTTTGTGTCAGTGTGTGGCCAAGGTTTGTGTCAGTGTGTGGCCAAGGTTTGTGTCAGTGTGTGGCCAAGGTTTGTGTCAGTGTGTGTCAGTGTGTAGCCAAGGTTTGTGGCAGTGTGTAGCCAAGGTTTGTGTCAGTGTGTGTGTCAGTGTGTAGCCAAGGTTTGTGTCAGTGTGTGTGTCAGTGTGTGGCAAGGTTTGTGTCAGTGTGTGTGTCAGTGTGTGGCCAAGGTTTGTGTCAGTGTGTGTGTCAGTGAGTGGCCAAGGTTTGTGTCAGTGTGTGTGTCAGTGTGTGGCAAGGTTTGTGTCAGTGTGTGTGTCAGTGTGTGGCCAAGGTTTGTGTCAGTGTGTGTGTCAGTGAGTGGCCAAGGTTTGTGTCAGTGTGTGTGTCAGTGTGTGGCCAAGGTTTGTGTCAGTGTGTGCGTCAGTGTGTGGCCAAGGTTTGTGTCAGTGTGTGTGTCAGTGAGTGGCCAAGGTTTGTGTCAGTGTGTGGCCAAGGTTTGTGTCAGTGTGTGTGTCAGTGTGTGACCAAGGTTTGTGTCAGTGTGTGTGTCAGTGTGTGGCGAAGGTTTGTGTCAGTGTGTGGCCAAGGTTTGTGTCAGTGTGTGGCCAAGGTTTGTGTCAGTGTGTGGCCAAGGTTTGTGTCAGTGTGTGGCCAAGGTTTGTGTCAGTGTGTGTGTCAGTGTGTGGCCAAGGTTTGTGTCAGTGTGTGGCCAAGGTTTGTGTCAGTGTGTGTGTCAGTGTGTGGCCAAGGTTTGTGTCAGTGTGTGTGTCAGTGTGTGGCCAAGGTTTGTGTCAGTGTGTGTGTCAGTGTGTGGCCAAGGTTTGTGTCAGTGTGTGTCAGTGTGTGGCCAAGGTTTGTGTCAGTGTGTGGCCAAGGTTTGTGTCAGTGTGTGTGTCAGTGTGTGGCCAAGGTTTGAGTCAGTGTGTGTGTCAGTGTGTGTGTCAGTGTGTGGCCAAGGTTTGTGTCAGTGTGTGGCCAAGGTTTGTGTCAGTGTGTGTCAGTGTGTAGCCAAGGTTTGTGTCAGTGTGTGTCAGTGTGTAGCCAAGGTTTGTGTGAGTGTGTGGCCAAGGTTTGTGTCAGTGTGTGGCGAAGGTTTGTGTCAGTGTGTGGCGAAGGTTTGTGTCAGTGTGTGTGTCAGTGTGTGGCCAAGGTTTGTGTCAGTGTGTGGCCAAGGTTTGTGTCAGTGTGTAGCCAAGGTTTGTGTCAGTGTGTGTGTCAGTGAGTGGCCAAGGTTTGTGTCAGTGTGTGGCGAAGGTTTGTGTCAGTGTGTGGCCAAGGTTTGTGTCAGTGTGTGTGTCAGTGTGTGGCCAAGGTTTGTGTCAGTGTGTGTGTCAGTGTGTGGCCAAGGTTTGTGTCAGTGTGTGTCAGTGTGTGGCCAAGGTTTGTGTCAGTGTGTGTCGAAGGTTTGTGTCAGTGTGTGTGTCAGTGTGTGGCCAAGGTTTGTGTCAGTGTGTGGCCAAGGTTTGTGTCAGTGTGTGGCCAAGGTTTGTGTGGCCAAGGTTTGTGTGTAGGTTGTGTGTCAGTGTACCTAGCCACATATTTGTTTTATTTGGGTTTGAATGTCCTTTTTTATCTTTTTGCAGCGTTTTATTTTAGAGAACAATTTAGTGCTCATAGGCATAGTCAAGACTTCGACATTTTATTTTGGTCGCAAAATTGCATGCACTAAAGTCGTAATGTTATTAGACCATATTTTATTAGTATGTGTTCAGCTTTGGAAAACATTTTGTTTTAGGGGGTCATCCGTTCATGACAACACTTTTTGACAACTCTTAACACCCCCCCCCCCCCCCTCCCCCATGGGTATAGTGTATGTAAAATAAAAACGAGTCAACTACAGCAAATATTTTTTTTTAAATAAAATAAAAACCAAGGCAAAATACATGAAATTAACATTGTATTTTTAAAATTATATTTTTAATAAAGCTCAGCTGTGAGCACCTGCCCTTCCCTCTGGGTTTAGCGACTTGGTAGTTATGCCTCTAAGACCAGCAGGTCGAAAAAGGCAAATATGTACATAGCCTATTATTAAGGTCTAATAAGCATATTTGTAGTTTTTTTAAATATATATCTATATAAAGATATGCGTGTTTGTATGTTTATTCATATGTAGGTATACATGTCTTAGTTTATCAAATGTATATAATGTATCAGCTTTAATTTCTCAAATGTATATAATGTATCAGCTTTAATTTCTAAGACAAAGAGAGCACTGAAGACGTGTCTGTTAACTTTAAGCGTATGTGTGCGTGTTAAATTTAGATGTGTTTTCTCCAATGGTCCCGCACTAGGAAGCAGTTGATGGTGCACCCAACTATCTGTGTTAGTTCCTTCTATAGCTGACTAAACGGTTGCTAGACTGTAGATGGTTAGCCACTGGTAAGTTCATGTCAAGTACATAACGAAGGTTCAGTGTTCTTTCACTCGGAGAAATGTGTATGACGTCACCACAACTGTAGGTCTACCCCCATAATGTCAACAAGTGGCTATGTTGTATGGCTATCGTTGTTAAAAACAACGGGAAAGTATTCTGGGATGTATGAAACAACAAAATGTCGTTTATTTATTTTTTTATTGTAGCTATAGACATGTCAAAAAGGTTGTTTTTTTTCTATACAAATAGATTTCAAATTGTAAAAGCACCATGATAAACATAATAAAAGTCAAATCACAAAATAAGGCAAACTCTGATACCAACTTGTAACCCGCACCTAATTATGTCTAACTCTAACCCACATGAATAGCTTTGTATTTCTGTCTAACCCTAACTTGGTCCCATATGAATAGCTTTGTATTTCTGTCTAACCCTAACTTGGTCCCATATGAATAGCTTTGTATTTCTGTCTAACCCTAACTTGGTCCCATATGAATAGCTTTGTATTTCTGTCTAACCCTAACTTGGTCCCATATGAATAGCTTTGTATTTCTGTCTAACCCTAACTTGGTCCCATATGAATAGCTTTGTATTTCTGTCTAACCCTAACTTGGTCCCATATGAATAGCTTTGTATTTCTGTCTAACCCTAACTTGGTCCCATATGAATAGCTTTGTATTTCTGTCTAACCCTAACTTGGTCCCATATGAATAGCTTTGTATTTCTGTCTAACCCTAACTTGGTCCCATATGAATAGCTTTGTATTTCTGTCTAACCCTAACTTGGTCCCATATGAATAGCTTTGTATTTCTGTCTAACCCTAACTTGGTCCCATATGAATAGCTTTGTGTTTCTGTCTAATCCTAACTTGGTCCCATATGAATAGCTTTGTATTTCTGTCTAACCCTAACTTGGTCCCACACAAACAGCTTTGTATTTCTGTCTAACCCTAACTTGGTCCCACACAAACAGCTTTGTGTTTCTGTCTAACCCTAACTTGGTCCCATATGAATAGCTTTGTATTTCTGTCTAACCCTAACTTGGTCCCACACAAACAGCTTTGTATTTCTGTCTAACCCTAACTTGGTCCCACACAAACAGCTTTGTGTTTCTGTCTAACCCTAACTTGGTCCCACACAAACAGCTTTGTGTTTCTGTCTAACCCTAACTTGGTCCCACACAAATAGCTTTGTATTTCTGTCTAACCCTAACTTGGTCCCACACAAACAGCTTTGTGTTTCTAGTTACTTGATAAAATAGCTTTAAATCTGACCAGTGCCCAGCTGATATTAAAAGCAAGGAGTGACAAAGGCATGAAGTGACACATGAAGTGACACATGAAGTATTGCTTGAGAGGACAGAGAGCCTATCACATCTTGTATTGGTCCATTGTAAAAACAAACATGTACATACTGATATGATGAGACACACACACACACACAAGGTCAGTCATCGGGTGGTGAGTGGAACAACCTTGTGTGCATTATTTGATCAGTCAAACAAAGACATTGGTATTTGAATGAAACATGAGAAGGGGGAGGGGAGAGGTCAAATGATGTAGATTGTATAGAGTAGATAAATAAAGCACTGGTCTAGTCAACAATAGCCCGTGTCTTGCCGAAGTTCTGTCCCGCCTGGGACGCGCCTTTGTTGGAGCCCATCTGGAGGCCGATGATGTTCTGGCCGGCCTTCAGTTGCTCCTCTGTCCACTCGTGGGACTGACCTTTGGACTCGGCTTTACCAAATCCTTCTCGGCCTTGGGACAACATCTACACCAAGAAAAAATAATCAGAGGTCAAATCAGAGAAAAATAACAGTACCATCAGACAAAGATTATGGCTAACAACAGTTACAGTTGTATGTAATGAATGTGTAATGAATGAGCATAGACTTACAGCTGTGTGTAATGAATGAGCATAGACTTACAGCGCGCCCCAAAGCTTCGATTGTGATGATGACTGCACACATGTTCACCTTCTCATACAAATCGACTGTCTGAAAAGTTTCCGTTTTTTTCACGGGTCCGCCGTTGGCCTCATCGATACACTGGAGAAACAAACCAATCAGCTCCATCTGTTTGAAGGCCAAAGATGGCGCTTTCCCCATCTTTGTGGCAGCAATACTACCAGGCTTTACCCAATTAGCTAACCTACAAAAACAATGGGATTTGTTAGGCTAATTTACAAAAACAATGGGATTTGTAAGGCTAACCTACAAAGACAATGGGATTTGTTAGGCTAATTTACAAAAACAATGGGATTTGTTAGGCTAACCTGCAAAAACAATGGGATTTGTTAGGCTAACCTACAAAAACAATGGGATTTGTTAGGCTAACCTACAAAAACAATGGGATTTGTTAGGCTAACCTACAAGAGAACTGTGTACGGACTACCCACATAAAACATTATCGAATTGAATGAATTTGATCTACAGAACTCGTTTTCTGTATCAGAACAAACACAGCAGGTTCGTGTTTCTCCCCCCCCCCCCCACCCCTACAGTGTATAGTTAAATGGGACAGAATAGATCTCGCTGTTAATACAACGGTTGCTTGTGCGACTATCAATAGATTTTTGATTCACTTCTGCGGAACTTGTTTACAAGTTTGTACCGTTTCTTTTTGGACCTTCTGGAACTTTCAGCATCATCAGACGCAGATGAACACAGACAGGGTACTAACCCCCCCCCCCCCCCCCCCCCAACTGTATCATAGCCAGACGGCCAACAAAAAGTTTGGTCTACAGCCCCACCCATCTCTCCCCACCCACCCACCCACCCATCTCTCCCCACCCAGCTGTCCATACAAGAAAAAAAATATTTCCTGACTACCTGCAACCAGAGTTTCTTCCAGGCATCTCTTCGGGGGGGGGGGGGGGGGGGGGGCGCAAAGCCCCCCGAAATTTTTTTACCGCCCCCCCCCCTCCCCC
The DNA here is from genome assembly GCF_028476545.2 of Physella acuta. NCBI lineage: Eukaryota > Metazoa > Mollusca > Gastropoda > Physidae > Physella > Physella acuta. The sequence goes on along the minus strand of NW_026731623.1, from coordinate 229,842 downwards.
CACCCCGAACGAAATGAAATTTATATAATTTATATAGAAAATATATACTTTTAACAGTGTCTCCCCCCCCCCCCGAAGAAAGTTTACCGCCGCCACCCCCCCCCCCCCCCCCCGCCCCGAAGAAAAAAGTCTGATTAACTTGATGAAAAATTGGATAATGTCGGGTGGTAGGCCTATACAGTGTCCATGTGATATCACACTTTCAACATATAACAATATTCAAAATTCGCAGTACATGCACACAGACACAAAAAGTTGACAAGCTGTAGACCCCCCCCCCCCCAACCCCCGAATGACGTAGTAGCTATGTTAAAACAGTTTAGATCCCTGTTCTCCTGCTCCCATTCATTCGTACAGCTTCTATCTAACACGCTGTCATTCGTACAGCTTCTAACACGCTGTCATTCGTACAGCTTCTAACACGCTGTCATTCGTACAGCTTCTAACACGCTGTCATTCGTACAGCTTCTAACACGCTGTCATTCGTACAGCTTCTAACACGCTGTCATTCGTACAGCTTCTAACACGCTATCATTCGTACAGCTTCTATCTAACACGCTGTCATTCGTACAGCTTCTATCTAACACGCTGTCATTCGTACAGCTTCTAACACGCTGTCATTCGTACAGCTTCTAACACGCTGTCATTCGTACAGCTTCTATCTAACACGCTGTCATTCGTACAGCTTCTATCTAACACGCTATCATTTGTACAGCTTCTATCTAACACGCTGTCATTCGTACAGCTTCTATCTAACACGCTGTCATTCGTACAGCTTCTAACACGCTGTCATTCGTACAGCTTCTATCTAACACGCTGTCATTCGTACAGCTTCTATCTAACACGCTGTCATTCGTACAGCTTCTAACACGCTGTCATTCGTACAGCCTCTAACACTATTGCACATTTCTAATGCACCATATCCGAATGAATGCGATCCTCACTTTGCTAAAACCATCCCATCTTTTAAAATTCTGTGGACATCTTCTGTTGTGCCGTCAGTAGAGATTGCTTCTCCGATGCGCTCGCCAATCCACCTCAAGGCGGTTCTGGCTCTCTCGACATCCCACTTGCTGTCCATCTGTAAAGACAAGCTCATTGGCTTAAGGTTGCATAAAGGGGTTTGGGAAGTCCAGAAAAGGTGATACACACACATACATATGTATTTATAGTCTTATTTATAACATTAAACAACCCACGTTCAGGAAATTTTCATGGTTTTATTGGTTCATTGATACAACGACTTCACTGCCAAAACATCGCCATTTTCTTCCCGCTCTCTCTTCCTTGCTTCCTTTTTTAGCGCATGCGCATACCCACACTATATTTTGGATTTATATCGCCTTTTTATGAAACATATTCGAAAGATACATTCACCTTCCATTCGACTGTTACATGTATATATACATATATATATATATATATATGTATATATACATATATACACATGTATATACATACATACATATATATATATATATATATATATATATATATATATATATATATATATATATATATATATATATATATATATATATATATGTATATACATATAGGCCTATATATATATATATATATATATATATATATACAGAGAGAGAGAGAGAGAGAGAGAGAGAGAGAGAGAGAGAGAGAGAGAGAGAGAGAGAGAGAGATCGTTCTATTTTAATTAATGCTACTTCCTGAACTACATTTTTATTACAGCCAATGTAGGCCCCTCTAAGCATCTTTAAAACCTTTGAAACTCACATTTTTGTGTTTATAAATATGGAAAGCTTATGATATGAGCATTAAAAATCCATTCATATTGCGATCAGTGGGTCTATACCTGTTTCTATTATGTTTTATAACGCTATATTGGACGAGGCCTACCACTAGCCTAATTGGCCTTTTTTCCCACGTTTTCTTTAACTTGCTTTCGTCTCTGTTTGTTTGTCTTTCCAATCAAATCTTGCGATCGAAATTTCTGGCACTTCCCAGTTAGCTAGCGCGCTGAAATTTTCAGGGAAGCTTTGTTTTGGATGACCATTGAATATGCAATTGTTATTATTACTAAATTGATCCATGGAAACATTTTATTGAGCATTTTAGACCGCTATATAATCTATATATATAATTCTCCTCTGCGAGCCATTAGAAAACAAGCTGCAAGCGCCTCCTTACAGTCCCCTCTCTTTCTCTCTATCACTATCACTACCACCCTACCCCACCCCCACATGGTCTGCTGAGCTGTGGTCACGTTAATGTTTACAAACCGTACAGCCAGGTTTAGTGACGGCTATTAGGGGCAGATAATTTAGTTTGAACCGACTTTAAACTTACAGGAGGTAACTAAGAGGAGGCTGCTTTCACGGGGGGGGGGGGGGGTGTAGGGTCGGGGTTAGGGGAAAGGAGGGGGGTTAGTGTTTTAAAGCAAATATTTTCAGTGGCAGCATTGGTACTGTCGAATTCACAAATTATGAATTACTGAAAAGTAGAAAATAAATCAACTAAATAGCGGCGTATGATACGCCGCGGGTCGGCTCGTTGTAGTAAAAACGTGGGGAAAAAGGGACATAACCCAGTAACTGTAATTTGTGTACAAACAACCGTAACAACTGGTGGCCAGTATGAGGGAGACGATATGGTCGAGTGGTTGGGCACACGATTGCTATCCCACTCGACACGGGTTCAAATCTATGTGTTCTAGTCAGTAACGTATTCACACAACGTGTTTTTACGAGTTGTCTTTTTACGAGTTGTCTTTTTACGAGTTGTCTTCGTTTACCCAAAAAAAAAGTGAAAAGATAAAATCGATAGCAAGATTTTAATGCAAACAAACAGACAAAGACTAAAAAGTAGAAAATAATAATCATTAAAAAAGTTTTTAAAAACCCACGTTTTCTGATTGAACTAAAAAGTAGAAAATAAATGCTATACATCACAATTATGCAAGCGATCACTCTACTATAAGCGATCAAAAACGTGGGGCGCCGTGATTTTCTTACAGTTTCTAATACTGTTGACTCTCTACAAGCTCACTAATAAAAGTCAATAGTATTATCTAATCAATAGTAATATAACTTTTACTTCGGCGCCCCACGTTTTTCATCGCTTATAGTAGAGTGATCGCTTGCATTATTGTGATGTATAGCATTTATTTTATACTTTTTAGTTCAATCAGAAAACGTGGGTTTTTTAAAACTTTTTTAATGATTATTATTTAAAAAAAACAATTAGACGGATAAGTCATAAACACAAGGGTCAGAGTTTAACAAGTTTTTCGAGTCTGTTTTGTTCTGTTACTTTAGGGGGCGCCATTTTGTTCTGTTACTTTAGGGGGCGCCATTTTAGGTAAATAGTTTCTGGAGAGAAAGCGATGACAGCTAATATTAATACTGTTGTGAACACACGGATACGCCTTTACGTGTGATCCAGTGAGTAACGCAACATTTAAGACGAGAAACCACAAACGGGTTACAAAACACACAACTGAATACAACAAGGGCTCGTTACCACTAAACACAGTTTAAAACTACCTACTTTATCTGCACAAATACAAGCTATTCTAAATATAACAAACTAGTATACAAACTACGATGCCGGGATTACATGACTGATACAACTCACCGCACGAGGACTGAACAAGGGCGAACGGGACACATTACAACATACATACAACATTCACCCCCATTCACTACATTTTAGAGGGAGGTCAGGCAGATTTTTGGAGCTATTTTCCTTTAAATATAAAGCCATTAGTTGGAAATCAGTTGTTGTTTTAACTCAGAAATCAACCTAGTTTTGCGTCATAAACAAATGCTGGTCTGGACTATAGGGCTGGTAAGTAGGTTGGTGACCTACTTACCAGCCCTTTAATATTATATGGAGCGGCGGTTTTAACTAAACAAGTTCTTTGTATGAGGTGATGACAGCTTATACTTATAATAGAGGGTTTATACCTGTTTCATATTTTGATAGAAAAGTAAATAAACCGGGAGTGATCTCCCCTAAACTTTCTCGAATATTCTAATATTACACTACGGGGGATGGCAACTCGGGACATAAACAATATTTTTAATCCATTTATAATTTCTTAAACTTTTTATAATAGAATAGAATCTCGTAAAAAAAAAAGAATTGCACACCAAGTGAGCGCCAATAAAATGTGCATAATAGTGCGGGATATTATTAGTACTTTATAAATTCACATGCGTTTTTTTTTGTTGAGAAATCGGAAATAGCGTAAATCACTACTTCCGGTGTTTACACACACACAGACAAGATTCCAACTCAGGGAGCCCTAAAACGTCGAGATTTGCAAAAATCTCGACTTTTTTTTTTTCTTTTACTCTCTCTTTTATACGAGGTATAGAGAAAGTCTTGTAATCGTACAAAAATAAATAAATCGAGATTTGTAAAATCTCGACGTTTTACACCTCACTGATACGGAAAAACATAATTTTGCAATCTTGTCCGTAGGTCTGTGTGTGTGTAAACACGATAACTTGAGTACCGTTACAGCTAGGTTGATGAAATTTCATACATAAGTATTTTATCAAAATCGTATCAACGTTTGAACGATTTCCGATAACCGGAAGTGGTACTTTTTCTACTTTGAATTTTTCAAAAGCCTATAACTTGAGTACTGTTTCAGATAGATAAATGAAATTTCACATGTAAATAAAAGACCTAATTCTCTAACTTCTGTCAAATTTTGAGTAATTTCCGTTGACCGGAAGTACTAATTTACGCTATTTTTGATTTCTTAATAAAAAAAACGCATGTAAATTTATAAAGTGCTAATAATATTGCGCACTATTATGCACATTTCATTTGGCGTTCACCTGGTGTGCAATTCTTTTTTTCTACGAGATTTTATTCTATTTTAAAAACTTTAAGTATTTAAAATGGAGTTACCATCCCCTGTTGTTTTATATAAGAATATTCGAGAATGTTTAGGGGAGATCACTCCCGGTTTATTTTGTTCACGATTACAAGACTTTCTCTATACTTCGTATATATGAGAAAGTAAAAATAACAATTACTCGTAAAGTGAAGTTTCACTATGGTTTGCACGAAAAAAATTGAGGGCCCCTAAAATCGGGGGGCCGTTTGCAGCTGCCCTCTCAGCCCCCCCCCCCCCCCCCCCAATCCGCTACTGCATAATTATGTTCATGTATTCACATGTTTTATTATATTTTTCAATGTTTATTATATTAAAGAAATTTCGTTTTAAAATTATATATTTTTTATAGAATAGTTATTTGCAATATATTGAATAAACTATTACAAACTCCTTCAAAATTAAACATAATATTATGCTATTTGCATATAATAAAAAACCATGAAGCAAGTTCATGAAAACTAAATTGGTATAAGAACTCGCATGAATGTGTTTAGAATATACTTCGATCATGTGGCGTCTTTCGTGGAGGAAAGTAGGAAAACGAATTAATTGTAATCAAGCATCGATTGAAGTTAGCTATCTAACACGGTCTGAACTGACATGACCCCTCCCTAATCCTAGCCTTAGCTAAACTGGTCAATTCTGAGGAGGGGGGAGCGCTACGTGGGTAAGAACACAAGCAGCAGAGACGCCCAGTGGCACGCGGACCGCTCGAGTCCTTATAAGGACAATATGTCGCCGTTGGACTTACAGCGAATTAGGTCACACGGCCGATGACTCATAGCGCAGATCTCACTAGGAAAAAACCTGACTTGGCCACTAACTATTGCGGTGTGTGTACGTAGACTGTGGGTCGATTTTTTAAAAAGATTCTCAGACTAAATGGGTGGGTTCGGCAAATATTTACACCTGCAAGTCATTTGACTTATTATTGAAACATTTTTTTTTACAGTCGCAGAGCTCAACTAAAATGTAGCCCCTTATCCTGTAAATGTGGCCCCTTATCCTGAAAATGTGGCCCCTTATCCTGAAAATGTGGCCCCTTATCCTGTAAATGTGGCCCCTTATCCTGAAAATGTGGCCCCTTATCCTGAAAATGTGGCCCCTTATCCTGAAAATGTGGCCCAATGTAGCCCCTATAGCTCATGTTTACAAGGGACAAAGCACTTAATGGTTAAAGGTCAGACAAGACCTCCAACTTCACGTTGTCATGGCAACACATTGTTTGACTTTGATAGGTCACGAGTAAACAATCGTCATAGTCAGGACATCAGAAGATGAGTGTGTACAGAGTATACAAAGAAAACGGTGTATGCACACATTGGGGTGGGGGTGGCCACCATTAGGATCGTGAAGGTGTATGTACATTCGAGGGGGGGGGGCGGCTTCTCTAAGGATCGTGCACGGTGGTTAGATTGAAGAATGATTCAAATGAAAGAAACCCCTTCTGTCTGTCATGTCAGTCACCCTCCAGCTTGAACATTATGACAAATGACAATTGGTAATGAGACAGCTTTAGATACCCCATCCCATCCCTTTTGGTGTTTCGATTTATCCAGCCTCATAAAGTATCGACCAACCATCCGCCATTCCCTCACCCATATTTGCGCTCAATGTTTGATCCAGGTAAACGGAGTATCGGGTGAAATATGTGCTGTGTCATTATGTCATGTCGTGTGCTGTAGTATGGGGTGAAATATGTGCTGTGTCATTATGTCATGCCGTGTGCTGTTACTGTGGCCTAGGGCACCACAGACTTTTAGCAAGGTAGATACCAAACCTTACGTTGGCGCTCATTTAGAGAACTTTCGCTCACAAGTAATGTTTCAGATAAGCGGGAGAAATTACAGACGTAGATTTATTATTCTATCTCACCATTTGAGCGATTACCGGTAACCGGAAGATGTATTTTCCGATTTTTCGAAAATCTTCAAACTTTGCTAATTTTATTTGATACTCTCATTGAAATATCCTAAGAACTTTACGCCTTTGTTCTGTCACAAACTTCAATGTTTGTATAGTCCAATTAAAGCTGTATAAGAATATTAGCTTACCCGTGGCAGAAGAAATTCAATGACACTCCATATGATAATATTCAATTGATACAAATGATGTATTTGTAAACGCATGACCTAATTTTCTGCGGGGAGCTCTCGGGTCGGTAAGAAAGTGCTAAAGACCAAAATGACGAAACATTTTATAAGGTTACATTGTCAATCGCGTGTCCTTATTTCTTCATGCATCTTACACATTCTTAGATGTTACGGGGTGGGTTTGTCTACACTCCCGCCCACAAGCCCCTGTGCATGCTGTATAAATGCTATTAGTGTAAGCTAATCACCAAGGAACAGTGCTATAAGAGTCGTATTAAAAGTATCAATTTTCACGCTATCGTCAGCAATATATATATATATATATATATATATATATATGTAGATATGTAGATATATATATATATATATATATATATATATATATATATATATATATATATATATATATATATATATATATATATATATGTAGATATGTAGATATATATATATATATATATATATATATATATATATATATATATATATATATATATATATATATATATATATATATATATGTAGATATGTAGATATATATATATATATATATATATATATATATATATATATATATATATATATATATATATATATATATATATATATATATATATATATATATGTATATGTATATATATATATATATCTACATATCTACATATCTACATATCTACATATATATATATATATATATATATATATATATATATATATATATATATATATATGTATATATATATATATATATATATATATATATATATATATATATATATATATATATATATATATATGTCGATTCAAAGGGGCGCCAAACGCAGTAGATAATAATATAAAAAGTTCATTACTGAATCATAGACAGTCGAAATAAAGAATGTTGACTGCTACTTGGCATTATTTAATTGTTTTCTACATCAATTGCTTGACACTAAAATAAAAAGGCAAAATGGCTGGTAAAAAGCGCCCCGAAATTTCCTAGTGAGGGAGGTTGGTGGCGCATTTTCACCAACGCGAATAACTATATTTAGACCTAAGTTGAAGAAGGTGCGCAAATAGATCGCCACGCCTTTTTATTTCACCCTAAAGTTTAAATAATGTAATCAAAGTTATTCATTATTAGGTACTTTTTATTATTGGAGATTACACATTTTTGAGCCCCCCTTCCCCTATGGATAGCGCCGACCCTGGGAAGTTGCACAATCAGCGAGTGGAAATCAACAATTATTCGAACCTTATCAAATGTTTTATGGGTAAAGACCTCTCATTTGTACTCAAAATGATGCCGCTCATTTAAGGTGGTTTTTACTACATATCTTTACAAGGTATTTATATGTGAGTAAATGTTCTAGTTGCAAGAACGACTGTTAAGATACTAAGAGTAAAAATACAAGACTAACGTGTTTATCTATTTATATCGTAAGCTATACTAAAGTGCCATAATTTAATTTTTGTCCATTATTTACTATTGCACTAAAACTTGGTGTCGAAATCTTGAATGCCTGTCTGTATTTTGTTATTGTCAGCTCGACTATAAATATCTGCATTTTTTTAATAACATGTTTTTAATATTTACTATTTTGTTGTTGTCAGCTTGACTATAAATAGGCCTATCTTAGTTGTTTTTAATTACATTTTTTTTTAAATTGTACTATTTTTGTATCGAACTATGAACGTGTTATAAAGGTAAGTGTTTTAGTTGTATAGTTACTTCAACTGAAAGAACCAATTCCCTACATTTTGCTATAATTATCGCGTATTATTTTTTATCAGAGAATTTCGGTCGATTTTTTTTTCTTGAGGTTTGAGAAACGGATTAATTTGGTCCAGAAATCTAGTTGTCTCATGTGTAGTCCTGAGTGTGATAATATAACTGTAGGACATGTAAAATAATTGTAGGACACGGTTCATGTAGAGCATTATGTGATATAACTGTAGGACATTATTTATGTAGGTCAATATGTAATATAAATGTGGGACATTATTTATGTAGGACCATATGCCCTACGACTGTAGGACATTATGTAGGACCATATATCATACTACTGTAGGACATTATGTAGGACCATATGCCCTACGACTGTAGGACATTATGTAGGACCATATGCCATACTACTGTAGGACATTATGTAGGACCATATGCCCTACGACTGTAGGACATTATGTAGGACCATATGCCATACTACTATAGGACATTATGTTGGACGATATGCCATACGACTGTAGGACATTATGTAGGACCATATGCCATACCACTGTAGGACATTATGTAGGACCATATGCCATACCACTGTAGGACATTATGTAGGACCATATGCCATACCACTGTAGGACATTGTGTATATAGGAGGATATGTGTAGAACTGAAGACTGCTCAACGAGTGAAAAATAGTGTGTTAAGTCTGCTATCAATACCAAACATAAAGCCACACCAGCACATCATTGATAAGCTAACACGACAGGTGTGCAGAGGGGTATGTTGAGGTGAAGAAACACACTTCATAAATAGCTTTTCATTTGACAGTAAGTGGAAAACTGGCATGACACGGCTGTTGACTGACGGACACAGATTAAGCCACCGTGACGGGTTCAAGTACAGGACAATACGTTATTACATAGTACCCAGCATTGGCCTGTCTTACAAACAGCAAGGATTGGCTAGTCTTAAATTGTTGACGACACGTCTCAGGGTAGGCACTTTGTGGCTCTTTGGAGTGGGAATGTGGCTTTTTTAATAAACAAAATAATGAGCTAAAAGATACAAGGCTTGGGTAGGACGTTCAGGGTTTAAACCACGGACAACAAAGCGGCCAAAAGCTTCACCGACAAATTTAAGGGAACGGACAATCGGACATAATGTTTAAGTTTAGGGGATGGGTGTAAATCTGTAAATGTGTCAGTGTTCGAATTCCCCACAATAATGAACTCTTCTTAAAAAGGGGTGTTGATTAACTAGATCTAAATAATACTAAATATAAACATGACTCTCTAATCAACTCTAATGTAAGAACTATACTTATTTACACAATTAGATCTTAGATCTAATTAATTATATCTAATTAATTATATCAATATTCTATAATTTATGGAAGAGAGTGAAGAGACTATTATCGCACATCAGTGATAGTGAGTGATACCACAACTAGAGACTAGATCTATCTGGTTTCATTTTTTGTTATCTTTAAGTCTATAGGTCAAGGGGAACTTTTACGGAACCAACCATTCTGCGGTTAGTTCTATTTATAGAAATGATTTCACATTTAAAATGGATGTAGAATCTATAGGCCTACGCTTGTTTGACCGGCGCGGCTGGTCTCGCGATGAAAACAAACAGAATGTTGAACATACCTTTTGCTGAGCCTCTAGGGCGATCCCACTCTTAGCTGCACGGTGTGACATTGTGGAATTAGATTTTATTAGCGAATTTCACACTTTAATCAATGCTAGTGTCCAGGATCCACACGACGAATGGTATTTTCCTGGTCGTGTCAGCTCGTTTTGAAACCAGACGATTTGCGTCGGCGACTCGCCTTGTTGACACTCAACGGCCGCGCGGGAAGAGTGCATGACGTCATCGGTTCGCTGCGGATTGGCTGCTGTGTTCGGAGGTGTAACCTTATTGACGAAAAAAGAGGGTTTTCGTTGTGAACAATGAACGCCCAGCTAGGCCTAACTTAGTTCAAACGTTTCTTCTTTTAATATTTGGACGAGGAATGGTGTTTATTTTTAGCTTAAGAAAAGAGACAGTTTAGAATAAATAATGCTGCTTGCGCATAGCTTAATGGTTCTCAATATAACTCAATATAAAGCAAACACTGAGCAGAACTCAGTCTCATACATTTAGAACCGCTGCTTTGGGGGTGTGTGTACACATCAGTGTGTAGCCAGCACTAGAGTGTAGTACTTAATCTCACAAATTTAGAACCATTGTATTAGGGTATAGTCCGCACTATAGTGTAGAAGTCTCACAAATTTAGAACCGTTGTATTAGGGTGTAGTAGTCTCACAAATTTAGAACCGTTGTATTAGGGTGTAGGAGTCTCACAAATTTAGAACAGTTGTATTAGGGTGCAGTAGTCTCACAAATTTAGAACCGTTGTATTAGGGTGTAGCTCGCACTAGAGTGTAGTACTTAGTCTCACAAATTTAGAACCATTGGATAAGGGTGTAGTAGTCTCACAAATTTAGAACCGTTGTATTAGGGTGTAGTAGTCTCACAAATTTAGAACCGTTGTATTAGGGTGTAGTAGTCTCACAAATTTAGAGCCGTTGTATTAGGGTGTAGCTTCTATTTACATGGGTTAAACATTCCTCGAGTTGCGCTACCCAATCCCAGAAGTCCACTGAACTTCCTTATATGGATGTGCCAAACGTTCCACCTGTAGACCTTCATTCACAGATCTCTGACCCACTCATCCTGTGGTGTTTTAACGGTGTTTTAACGCTTGCTTGTGTGGTCTTAGCTTCAATACTAAATCGTCCTCCATATAGAGGATCACCAGTAGAGGACCCTAAGTAGAGGACAGTAGAGGACCACCAATAGAGGACCACAAGTAGAGGACCGCCAAAATCTGATCGTCTGCTGTCAGCTCCACCTTAGCGCTACACGACACATTCAGCACTTGACCTACATTCGTCTCGCCCAACGGTTCAAAGTTCAACTGGAATAGTGGCTAGACACCAGCAACCATTGTTTATATTATGACGTCAGTCATGGGCGCCTGGGGCACACCAACTTCAGGAGTTACTCACACACAAACACGCCATACTCACACACAAACACGCTAAATTATACTTAACACACACCCTCCTATACAACACACACACACACATTAAAAATACGTAATACAAGCCACACCCAAGCGGAATTTTAGTTGGATTCTGTGGCCTAGCCAGATGATTGTAGGAAAAAAAGTCACAGGAAAAAAAAACACAGGAAAAAAAAACACAGAAAAAAAGTCACAGGAAAAAAAGTCACAGGAAAAAAAGTCACAGGAAAAAAAGTCACAAATATATATTTGCATGATATTTGTTAATACTTTTATGTATTAAATATTTTGAGAGTGCAAATTAACTTAGGATTAATTAAATGTAATGTAATGTGTGTAGGCTGTATACACATAGGAATGTTTATAATTCATCTTAAAATATTTATTATGAAGTATGTAGATTGTAATTATTTTAAACTTAAGATTAGTAGCATTTAATAGAATGCTCCAAAGTCCAAGGTTTTCATCGTGTTTTTTTTTTAAATACCAATATTAAATTACAGTGAACTGGTAAGTTCATCTGACTTGCTGCCCTCAACTCATCGCAACAATAGTTATGTTTAGTTCAACCACCTTTACTGCCCACATTTATCACGCTCATTACATAACAAAACTTAGGATCAAAACAGAAAGCCGACAAGGTTCAAAGGCTGTCATTGACGCGTAACGTCAACAACACAAAATATGTTCGGACAATGCCTACTGAGGAGAGGCCGACCAGAGAATAGCCTACGGCAAAATCTGCCTAAATTTCTTTTATAATTAACTTTTCTACCGCGTATTTAAATAAATACGTAACAAGTTGAGATTGTTGTGTAAATTATCTTAGAGTATTTTTACTTACAATTGTTATAAATCATAATGCTTTTAACGTCTATAAATAATTTATGCTATCAAAAAATACAACCCACAACAATAAACATACAAAATTTTACAATTCTTAACAAATTAATAAAAATATTTCTAAAAAGATTTTTGTGACTTTTTTTCTGTGACTTTATTTCTGTGACTTTTTTTCCGATAAAATTTTTCCACTGTGACTTTTTTTCTGTGACTTTTTTTCCTAGCAAAAACTGTGACTTTTTTTCTGTGTTTTTTTTTCCTGTGACTTTTTTTCCGTTTACCAGCCAGATAGGCCTACTGATCTTTTTTTTCAATTGTGTTTAGTGGATTTTGAGAGCGTAAGATTGTTAGCATACATGACATTTAATTTCAAATTTGAAGACAATGACCATCAAAGGTGTTCAACCAAATAAATGAAGCATTTTTCATTTTTACTTTCTCGTATATACGAAGTATAGAGAAAGTATTGTAATCGTGCACAAAAATCACTTGAAATTTTAACAATTTTCACCGTATTACACCTCAGTCCTTCATCACATCCGAAGTATAGAGGACTTATTTAAACCGGGCAAAAAATATCAATCCAGATTTATTAAAATAAAGAGGTTTTATGCGTAATCCAGTCTGAAAAACACTATTATGCACTTTTTACTTTCTCGTATATACGAAGTATAGAGAAAGTATTGTAATCGTGCACAAAAATAACATGAAATTTTGACAGTTTTCACCGTTTTACTCCTCAGTCCTTCAACACATCCGGAGTATAGAGGACTTATTTTAATCGGGCAAAAATTATCAATCCAGATTTATCAAAATTAAGAGGTTTTAGGCGTAATCCAGTCTGAAAAACTGGGCTTTGCAATTCTGTCCGTTTTCTGTGTGTCTGTCTGTGTGTGTGTGTAAACACGATAACTTGAGTACCGTTACAGCTAGGTTGATGAAATTTTATATATAAGTATTTTATCAAAATCGTAGATCCGTATCAACTTTTGAGCGATTTCCGATAACCGGAAGTGGTATTTTTTCTACTTTGAATTTTTTATTTGGCGTTCACTTGGTGTACAATTCTTTTGTCTACGAGATTTTATTATATTTTTAAAACTTTAAGTATTTAAAATGGATTAAAAATCATGTCTATAGCCCGAGTTCCAATCCCCTGTTGTTTTATATAAGAATATTCGAGAAAGTTTGGGGAAAATCACTCCCGGTTTATTACTACAAGCTTTTAATTTATATAACTTGCTTCCTATGTTACTACAAGCTTTTAATTTGTACTAGACTTACCCGGTCATCCCTTGGATAACTGTTGGTTTCGGGGGGGGGGGGGGGTCATCCATAAATGACATCACGTCTGTCAATTATCATCACAAAATAACCAGACCCCATATTCAAAAAGACGTTTTTTATCTTTTAAAAACACCGATTTCGGCTGAGCATAGGTCTGACCACACTATCCCTTCATATACGACGTCACAGGTGACCATCTCAACTCTACTTCACCTGCCCAGGGTCCCGCCAAGTCTCAGACCACATGTTTTTATCGTTTAAAAAACGATTCCGACCGAGCATGTCTCTGAGCACACTATCCCTTCATATGCTTAGGACAAAGAAACAGATGAACTCTACTTCATCTGCCCTGTATCCCGCCAAGTTCAGATAGTCAAATTTATCATCCACATCTAAAAAAATTGAAAAAAAAAATAACATTGACGTGATATGTCTAGAACACGTGCCACCCGCATAAAAGCCTATTACACTAACACTTAACTGTCTAGACCCGTGACGTCACTTATGCTTTTTGTGGTATAACTTAATACTATAAGTCTCTTTATGCAACTTGATTTACGCGCATAGGCTCTATCTAGATCTAGATCTAAGTCTAGTAATTATCAAATTAAATTTTATCTTAAATTCGCCAATTGCATAGCTAAACAAACAAAGATTTATAAAAAATAATGAAGGTCTGAAATAGATTCTATATCTAGATGTAAAATTAACATTAAGTCTAGATCTAGAATTTACGTTATGTCTAGTGACCTAGATCTAGATTCATAACTTTTTTCTTCCTTCGACAGCTGATCTGTAGATCTAGAGAAATTTATTGTAAAGTTAAATGAAAAAGACATTTGAAAATTGATATAAGTACTGGAACGTAATAAATACAGCAAACGGACGTATTGTGAAAGTTATAGCCGACAGAAAATTAGCTTTAGAATGCGTTAAACATTGGAATGGGAACTCAATCTTCTTCGATAGAAGCCGCCATTGATTGTACTAAAAAGTGAACAAATCATGAGACGTTACTATTCCGTCAAAGTAAAGCCATTGTTTGAAACTTTTAAAATTAATGTGGTTAATCTACCAATAAACTAATTAACGTCTTTAAATAAATTAGTGATTAACAGTCTGTCTAAAAACAAAAATTGTTCTCTACCTACATACTATTTTACAGCTCTACACATAGTGCAGATTCTCTCCAGTAGCCAATCAGACAAACAAATAAATATTCAAACATGTAAGCAAACTTAAGTTTTAGTAGTATAAAGATAACTTGCTTCCTATGTCCGGTGTGCGTTTGTCTTTCTGTCGAAACGGGAGAGCGAAATTTCGAGCACTTCTCACTGATCGATTTGTCTCAAAGTTGGCGAGATCGTTATTACAGTTCTAACCATGAGTGCATATATTAATGATCAGTGCACATGTATTTGCACTTTGCAGTCAGCTGGCAATAAACTCTTATTAGAGTCTACGGGGAAAAACCGTGTTACATCCTCTAAATTATGTCGACGGTTTATGGTGGTTATTGATTACATAGTTTACAGATTATAGTTGTGAAGAACGACTGTCAAGAGAAGGAGGATGAGAATGCAAGACTAGCATGGTTATCTATTTAGCCTACGTAGTGAATTTACTAAGCAACTGTATTTTGTTAAATACACAGTTATAACACATAGGCACACTGACTGAGGCATTCTAAATACATGTTTTTACTTTTAAATGCACTACTGGTTCTAGAGACTAATAATTATTTCGACAAAAAAAATTTCTTTATCATAAAGTTTATGGGACCCTAGCACTAGTACAGCCACCATTTGATCATAAATTAATAAGTAAAGACTGCTTACTTGCTCAGAGCTATGGTTATTCTGTATTTCAATATAGCCAGCAGATCTACTGTAGGTGTCATAATTTATTTTTTTACATTCTCGTATACGAAGTACATCTATAGTGGAAGTATTGTAATCGAGCAAAAAAAAAAAATTCACTGATCTCGGCGTTTTACACCTGAGTCGGAAAAACATAGTTTTGCAATTTTGTCCGTATGTCTCTCTCTCTCTCTCTCTCTCTCTCTCTCTCTCTCTCTCTCTCTCTCTCTCTCTGTGTGTGTGTGAACACAATAACTTGAGTACCGTTACAGCTAGGTTGATGAAATTTCATGTATTAGTATTTTACCAAATTTAGTTCTGTATCAACTTTTCAACGATTTCCGGTAACTGGAAGTGGAGCTTATTCTACTTTCAATTTTCTAAAAGCCTCTAATTTGAGTACTGTTTCAGATACATATTTGAAATTTCATATATAAGTAGAAGATCTAATTGTCTGCCTTCTGCCAAATTTTGAGTAATTTACACTATTTCCGATTTATCAAAAAAACACATGGGAATTTATGAAGTACTACTAATATTCCGCACTATTATACGCTTTTTGTGTGGTGTTCACTAGGTGCGTAATTCTTTTTTTTTTTTTGGTACGAGATTCTATTATATTTTTACAAGCTTTTATTTAACTCACTTCCTCGTCAGTCGTCAGTCGTCAGTCTAGACCGAAACGCAGGAGTGAAAATTCGGAAACTTCTACTTGACCGATACGATTCACATTTGGCACGTGGGTCAAGACATGAAGACAATGCAATCTGAAACTAAATTGGACTTAATTGGATGCCTAATTAATTTTTTATGAATTAATTAAAATTTGGACCGAATTAGTAGGCATGTCTAGCCAACCACACCACACGCGTCATCACGTTCAATAGCTGCGCCATCACGGTACGTTCAATAGCTGCGCCATCACGTTCAGTAGGCGCGCAATGGTTTTTAGTCATGTAACTCTTTTGTAAATAAAACATGTAAAGTACTGACAAAAAAATTCATAAAAAACGTTTTAGTAACAAGCTTTTATGTAATGATGCACTAAAAAGTAGAAAATAAATTATACACTACTATTTAAATTACTATAAAGAAAAGCGTGGGTCACTTTAGTACTTTAGTACCTATTGGATACCTTTACTAATATTTAAATAGTAGTTTATAATTTATTTTCTACTTTTTAGTGCATTATTACATAAAAGCTTGTTATTAAAACGTTTTTTATGAATTTTTTACAAGCTTTTATTTAACTCACTTCCTCTGTCGTCAGTCATCAGTCTGTCTAGATCAAGCGCCGGAGCAAAATTGCAGGCACTTCTACTTGACAGATACGGTTTGTAATTGGTACGTGGGTCAAGACATGAAGACAATGTATTTTGACATTAAATTTGACTTAATTGGATGCCTAATTAATTTTTTATGAATTATATAAAATTTTGACCGAATTAGTAGGCATTTCTATCCATCTACTCCACACGCTTCATCACGTTCAATAGCGCGTCATCAAGTTCAATAGGCACGCAATGGTTTTTAGTCATGAAACTCTGTTGTAAATAAAAACATGTAAAGTACTAAGAGATCCAATAGATACTAAAGTGACCCACACTTTTGTTTATAGTTATTTAAATAGTATTTTATAATTTTTACAAGCTTTTATTTAACTCACTTCCTCTATCTGTCGTCAGCAAAATTGCAGGCACTTCTACTTGACAGATACGGTTCGTAGTTGGAACTTGGGTCAAGACGTGAAGACAATGCATTATGACATTAAATTTGACTTATTTGAATGCTTAATTAATTTTTTATGAATTAATTAAAATTTTGACCAAATTAGTAGGCAGTTCTATCCAGCTACTCCCCAGGCGTCATCACGTTCAATAGCGCGTCGTCAAGTTGAAAAGGGTCACAATGGTTTTTAGTCATGTAACTCTATTGTAAATAAAACATGTAAATTACTTTTAAAAAAATCATAAAGTAAACGTTTTAATAACAAGCTTTTATGTAATTACTAGACTACCCGTTATCTAGTTAGATAACTGTGGTTTTCGGGGGTCATCCATAAATGACATCACGTCTGTCACTTATCAGCACAAAATAACCAGACCCCACTTTAAAAAGACGATTTTTATCTTTTTAAAACACCGATTTTGGCTGAGCATGGGTCCGACCACACTATCCCTTCATATATTGACGTCACAGGTGACCTACTCAGGGCTACTTCACCTGCCCAGTGTCCCGCCAAGTTTCAAACAACATGTTTTTATCGTTTAAAAAATCGATTCCTGCCGAGCATGTCTCTGATTATACTATCCCTTCATATGCTGAGGAAAAAGAAACAGGTGAGCTCTACTTCACCTGCCCTGTGTCCCGCGAGGTCCCGATAGGTAACTTCATCATTCACGTTTAAAAAACAAAAATTGGAAAAATAATAATTTTGTCAGGATGTATCTCGAACCCGTAGCCAATACACTACCCTCTTAGCACTGACTAATGTAGAATTAGTCCTATAATGTACTGCAAAGTAAGAAACCAGTTACGCGAATAGGTCCTACTATTTTTAATTAAATTAGGGGCCTATATTCAAAATTAGCCAATTCCATAGCTAAACAGAGATTTATATAAAATAATTAAGGCCTGAAATAGTTTAGTATATAGATTCTAGTTCTAGATGTAGCATTTACGTTAAGTCTAGTTCTAGAATTTAAGTCTAGATTCTAGTTTTTGCAGTAACTCTAAATCTAGAACCTAGATAAATAAATCCCATGCATTCTCGAATTAGATGATCACAGACATGCCTACCCCTGTCAGACAAAAGTAGGAACAGTTATGCCTAAAAAGAGGAATTTGAAGCCAAAAAGAGGAACATACGCGCGGACGCAACTTTACTAAGTCAAAAATAAAAATAAATAATTAAAAATTACTCTAATGACATTAGTAGGCTTCTCTTCCTATATAACTAGTCTCTAGGATACATTTAAATACTGCTTAATGTCAGCTTACATTTTGAAAAAAAATTAACCAGTAACCTGAGACACACACCCCCCCCCCCCCCCCCGAAAAAAAATCATAGCTTTGACTTAACAATATTGATTTGATTATTTATGTCTTGCTATGTTCTAGGCTATATGAATAACAAATTCTGAAGGCTCATCATATGTAATATATAATATAAGTTATGAAAAAAGACCCTTGATCTACCTAGTAAAACTCCTAGTTACTACTTACTAAGTTCTTCATAATAGTAGTTACTAGTTAAGTTAAACTTACAAGTACAAGATTGATCAGTATTCAATATTTCAGTATCTACTAGTAGATCTAGTTACAATTCTAGATCTAGTAGTAGTAGATATACTACTAACTAGATCTAGAATTAGATGATACTTGTAGATATTGTAAGTAAACTAGGAAACAGAAACGTGTGTCAAAGGGAGATAATCGCTTTTTCCTGCTTTTTGTTCAATTTACATTATTACCTCTCTTTATTAAAAAAAATTTTCAAAAAAATCGGAACCAACTGAGTCAAATTCGGAATGACGGAACAAAATTTTTTAGGTGAAAAAGCGGGACGGTTCCGATTTTGGCGGGACGGTAGGCATGTCTGTGATCATTGAAGCTAAACAAAGATTTAAATAAAATAATTTTAGCCTTTATAGATTTCAGATGAAGAATTTACATTAAGTCTAGATATAGAATTTACGTTAAGTCTAGTGACCTAGATCTATCTTGATTCATAACTTTTTCTTCTTTCTACAGCTGATCTGTAGATCTAGAGAAATGTATATGCCTACTAAAATAAAAAGAACTGTTAAAAAATTGATAATAGTGTTGAAACCTTATAAAAATAGCAAACGGACGCATCGTTAAAGCTAGAGCCGTCAGAAAATTAGCTATATAATGCGCTATAGTTTCGAATCGGCACCAAAATCTTCGATGGACCCGCCATTGTTGTTTTAAAAAGTAAATAAATCATGTGCCGTCACTATTCACTCTTAGTAAAGTCAATGTTCTGAACTTTTATAACTAATGTGGTTAATCTACCAATGAATAAATCAATAAATTAATTAACGTCTTTAAATTAATTTGTGATTAACAGCCTGTCTGAAAAAGAAAATTGTTCTCTACCTACATACTATTTTACAGCTCTGCACATAGTGCAGATTCTCTCCTGTAACCAAACGGACAAACAAACAAAAAAAAAAAAAAAAAAACAACATGTAAACAAACCTGAGTTTTCGTAGTAGAATCTATGTAGATGCACTAAAAAGTAGAAAATAAATTATAGACTACTATTTAAATAGGAAGTGGCTATTGGGACCCGGGTCCGTATAGCGTCGGCCGCTATACGGACCCGGGTCCTTATAGCGGCCGACGCTATTGGGACCCGGTATAATATTAAAATAATATTAGTTGTTATTAGTTGTAACTAATGTGTACCTAATAGGCCAAATAACTATAATTATACCGGGTCCCAATAGCGGCCGACGCTATTGGGACCCGGGTCCGAATAGACGCATCCATTTAAATAACTATAAAGAAAAGCGTGGGTCTCTTCTCAAATATTAGTAAAGGTATCCAATAGGTACTAAAGTGACCCACGCTTTTCTTTACAGTTATTTAAATAGTAGTGTATAATTTATTTTCTACTTTTTAGTGCATAATTACATAAAAGCTTGTTATTAAAACGGTTTTTAAAGAATTGATTTAAAAAGTTTAAGTAATTTGAAATGGATTTAAAATATTGTCTACGTGCCGACCCGCAGCGTATCATACGACGCTATTTAGTAGTTTTATTTTCTACTTTTCAGTAATTCACTGTAAATATGTAGAATTGAATAGCCTTAAAGGGATACTAAACAAATAAAATGCATAATAGACAAAATATTTAAAATGATAAAAAAAAACTAAGAAATTTGAAAATTACCATGTGATTCTATCATCGCATACATTTTTATTAGCATATTCAGAAAGGTGGTCCTTTTTTCTGTTAAAACACTTATTTTGTTTATCCTTTCTGAGCATGGTCAAAAAAGGCAGAGCTCGACAAAACACACTATAGCGATCATTAAAATAGCTCTTGGCCCGGTCGAAGAAAATGGCCGTTTTCTTTGTTAACAACGCACAACCAAGCTTTTCTAAATTGATGTTACCAAGTCTTAGAGGCTTGATAGTACAGTAAAATAAATAAAAACATGTAGCTACTTAATAAACAAGTTTGTGAGTCTAGTTTTTATAGTTTATTTCTTCAGTATATTTTTATTATTAAAGCTATAACGCCGTTCAATGATTAGACTTCCACGTTATTTTTCAGCTTCGTCCGATGAGCTAGACCCCACTTCACTTTGTATCGGAGTCTAATTTTTTTCTGATTGCTTAGTTCAAATATTTTTGTCTTTTCTGACAAAGGGTACTTTGAAAATTAATTGCAACATATTTTTCTAATCTTTTTAGAACAGCTGAATATTTTTTTCTGTTAAATGTAAAAGGTCACGTGATCGTACATTTTGTCACCAGTGTCAACAATATATGGGTATAGTTTAAAGTAGAAAACTCTGCAAATTTCATGGATGTTTGGGTTTTAGCGATCATTTTAAACTAAATAGTACATGATGTGTAGCTTGAAGTACTTTACATTACCAAAGAAATCGATTTTTTAGTGTGTTCTTTTATTTCAAGATATAACCTCTCAAACATGGCACTTTTTAAGGTGTTGAAAAAAAAAAGTTAAAAATCATTTTTTTTAAAACGTCGTAAATTTTTTACTACTTGAGATATATGAACAAATTTAGTGCACACTATCTTAGGTTCTTGAGTTCTTGACATAGCAACTTTCAAAAAAGCTCTGGGACCGTTTTAAAAAAATCAGTTTGACACCCCTATTATAAAGTGATTTTGTTGACATTCAGTGAATGATTCACTAGATAGCCCTTTTGAATGGCTTCCATACATAATTATGCTGAAATTCATTTTGGTAACCTCTGAAGGCATTCGTACATTGATTAAAAATACATTGTTTATTTTTTTGAAGTGATATCATTTAGAATATTTATGACGATATTGGTTTTTAAATGTTGAGATTCCATAAAAAAAATTTCAAGTCAATACCGTTTCTATACATTGATCATTTCTTTTAAAGCCGCGAGCATGCCGTCGGGAATAAATGAGATGTAGTTGCCTGTCACTTGGTCAGATCTTAGGTTTTGGCATACAATATCAAGAGATTTTAAATGCAGAGATACCATTTACCTCGCCCACCAACCTCAAAGTTTTAACATACATTGAGTCTTTGATTAGTGAGCCCGTGGCTGTTTATGGGTGTTGGTAATTTGCGAGACGCGAAACGACGAGGTGGTAATTGGGAGAAGAAAAAAATGCAAGACAAACCTGAAGAATAAATAATAGCGAGACCAATTTGCGAGACACTTGCAAGTGTATAAATTGAGTACTGTTTATGACACGAAAATTAGCCTATAGGTAAAAGATCTAATTCTCAGTTTTCTGGCACATTTAGTTTTAGAGTAATTTCCAGTTACTGGAAGTAATACTTTATTTATAAAGTACTAACGTTCCGTACTATTATACACACAGTGTTTGCTGTTCATTTGGAGCGCAATTCTTTTTTTCTATGAGATTCTATGCTATTTTTAAAAAGTTATAGCATTTAAAAAAACAGATTAAAAATCATGTCTATATCTTGAGTTGCCATCTCCTGTAGTGTTATATAAGAACTAGCTGCATACCCATGCTCCGCCAAGGTGAATTTGTAAAATGTACCACTTTGGGAACAGTACAAAACTAAACACAAAAGAAAACAAACACAATGCAAATGAAAAAAAACCACAAATGAAAACGCAATACTCATAACATAAACACATAGTGCTCAGAGTCAAGCCCGGAGTACCCAATCGCACACTGCCCAGGAGCTGGCGGACGCGCCGGATTAAATTTAGTGAACGATTATACGCAGCTTGTCCCTAAATCGAAAGATAGAGGTAAACATAGGACATTTAGACATCAGAAGTAAACATAGAGGACATTTAGACATAAGAAGTAAACTTAGAGGACATTTAGACATCAAGAACAGAGGACATTTAGACATATCAGAAGTAAACAGAGGACATTTAGACATATCAGAAGTAAACATAGAGGACATTTAGACACATCAGAAGTAAACATAGAGGACATTTAGACATCAAGAGCAGAGGACATTTAGACATCAGAAGTAAACATAGAGGTCATTTAGACACATCAGAAGTAAACATAGAGGACATTTAGACATCAAGAACAGAGGACATTTAGACATCAGAAGTAAACATAGAGGACATTTAGACATATCAGAAGTAAACAGAGGACATTTAGACATATCAGAAGTAAACAGAGGACATTTAGACATATCAGAAGTAAACATAGGGGACATTTAGACATATCAGAAGTAAACATAGAGGACATTTAGACATATCAGAAGTAAACAGAGGACATTTAGACATATCAGAAGTAAACAGAGGACATTTAGACACATCAGAAGTAAACATAGAGGTCATTTAGACACATCAGAAGTAAACATAGAGGACATTTAGACATCAAGAACAGAGGACATTTAGACATCAGAAGTAAACATAGAGGACATTTAGACATATCAGAAGTAAACAGAGGACATTTAGACATATCAGAAGTAAACATAGGACATTTAGACATCAGAAGTAAACATAGGGGACATTTAGACATATCAGAAGTAAACATAGGACATTTAGACATCAGAAGTAAACATAGAGGACATTTAGACATATCAGAAGTAAACAGAGGACATTTAGACATATCAGAAGTAAACATAGAGGACATTTAGACACATCAGAAGTAAACATAGAGGACATTTAGACATATCAGAAGTAAACAGAGGACATTTAGACATATCAGAAGTAAACATAGAGGACATTTAGACACATCAGAAGTAAACATAGAGGACATTTAGACATATCAGAAGTAAACAGAGGACATTTAGACATATCAGAAGTAAACATAGGACATTTAGACATCAGAAGTAAACATAGGACATTTAGACATCAGAAGTAAACTTAGAGGACATTTAGACACATCAGAAGTAAACATAGAGGACATTTAGACATCAAGAGCAGAGGACATTTAGACATCAGAAGTAAACATAGAGGACATTTAGACACATCAGAAGTAAACATAGAGGACATTTAGACATCAAGAGCAGAGGACATTTAGACATCAGAAGTAAACATAAAGGACATTTAGACATATCAGAAGTAAACATAGAGGACATTTAGACATATCAGAAGTAAACATAGGGGACATTTAGTAGGTATTCTAAATGAGCCGAAAAATTTAAGCCGGTTTTAAAAATTTTTGGTCGCGTTGCGGCATCGCGCGGCGGTCCGACCCCATAATACATACGCAATTAGAAACCACTGATTTAGAAAGAAGAATGGTAGCTCTGTAAGATGGTATAACTTTGCCAGCTGTATAATATAATTAAATGCTAAAAATGTTCAATTTAAAATTTTAAAATGATTTTTTTCCATGAAAAAATAATTTTACAGCCGCCAAAGTTGTATATTCCGAAAGGGCATCCAATTTGCCATAAAACTGTTACGATTTAATGAACACTCCATGTATGGGGTCGGACCGCAGTAAATGAAACCAATGTATACAAATCGCGACGACCCGCATCTAAATTTCGCCGGCTCGAGTCAAGATTGTGTTGAATTCCGGAACACCCGACCTCGGTTCAGAGCAAGATTTTGTGTTTATTCGTTGATTACAGTGGATTTAAAAACACGTGCAGGTAAGTTGAATGCATATTATATTACTAGCTATATTCTATTTATTTATGATTAACTGCTGCTTTAATACATTTGAATATTAGTGTCCGCTTATCGGTAATTGCTCCACGCTTAAAAATTTTTTTTCCAAAAAATTATCTAGCCTTTTTTAAAAGTCAGTTGTATTTAATTTATGGTCACTGAAATAAAAAAGGAATGCGCAATTAAATCAAAAAGATGTTTAAAAGGATGATAGAATTTAATTTGTTTTAGTAAATTATGTTAGTTAATAACATCGGCCGATTAAACTATCAATATTTTGTCGATATTTCAAGCCGATTGTCCGCCATGTTTTTTTTTTACTTTCTCGTAGTGTTGGGTTCAACTATTATATTACCGCAGCGGTTAACAGCATACTTTCAATTTATTGTAGCATTGTTTTCTTTTTGTCTTTCCTAGTTTCATAGTTAACTATTCTATATATGTGCAGTAGTTACATTAAATTTTAGAATATTACGATCTTTTACATTTTTTATCTCTAGATTTATTGTAAAGACGACTTAAAATAAAATGTAGCCCCCCTTCCATAATAGTTTAGTCCAAAGTTGTTTCTTGATTTAGTCTAGATCTACTTAGATTAGTTAGATTCACTATTGCTTTCATGTTAATATTTAGATCTAGTAGTATAACTATCTATAGTGCTTACATTTAATATCTAAAAAGCATTGAGCAGCCTTACTTTTAATATTATTATTATTATTCTATTTACAGAGTAAGATATTAGCATGAAAGAAAGGGGAAACTCATTGGCCTACCAAAAATTTTGTATTGTTGTGAAAGCAACAACAGGACTCCTGAATACTTTTGAAGGAAACCATATGTCAAATGTTAGTATTGTATGCACTTTGCTTATTATTTATAATGATGTAATGTTACATGATTGATATTTAAGTTGGTATAAAGATATACAGGCCTGTTATATAAGTCAGTATATTTGAAATGCTAATTAATTGTTTTTATTCACAGACATTTTCTATACTCTGGACCAATGGAAGGATCCCTTACTAGATTCCATAATTTGATCTGTAACCTTGAAGAGGACAAACTCAACCAGGATATTGACTATTAATTACAATGCTACCCAACCTCATAAAGAAATTTCCCAATCAGGATATTGACCTGTCTTTTTGAACCTGCTCTAAGATTTCTGATAATTGTATAAGTTAGGACCTAGACATTTCCAGAAGTTGACTTTGATCAATAACTAACTAGAAGAAATAAATATACTAGTAACAAGTAAATTTATGCTAAACAAGTCATGATTAGGAACCAGAGTAACAAAACTAGATAAACATCACAACTCTATTAGGGTAATTTAAAAAGAATTTCAGTTTAATTAGTTATCTTACTTCGTCAGTTTTTAAAATGCATGGAATTTCTTCTTATTATAGTATATAAGTAAAGAAGTAGTACAGTTATTTAGTTTTTTATAACAAAGTAATGCTAACATGTTTCCTACACAATTTATATTACTTTCTTAAAAGTAAGAACACTTTTTGCAAGATGTTAGGTAATGAAAATTCTTGATTTTGGGCGTTAAGGAAGGATGCCTTGTATTGCTTTGCAGAATGATTATTTTATGTCTCTGTGTTTATTATATATTAAGAACATCATGTGCTTTAAGTTGGTGTAAAATTTATTAAGATACCTTACTTAAATATTTTTAAATAATTTTTTGAAAAAGGATGAAATTTCTAATTTTTATAAACTGACCTTGCTGAATCTGGTCTCGCTAATTACTTTCTTTATTAATTCTTTACCTGCTTATTTTATATTAACATGGTTTGAATTTCCTTTCTTAGAACATTTATATTATTAATGTGGCTTAATTAGTTGATTTTCTATGATTTTTTAAAAATGACTGTAAATTGACTTTTTGTCTCCCTTTTCGTACTTTAGTAAAATTGTGCTTTGGCTCATTTTTATGTGAATAAATTTTCCATTTATATCTGTCTGACTACCTTGAAAAATATTGGGTCTGCTATTTGTATTACTGGCTGTGTGTGCAAGAAATTTGAGAGTTCTAACTTAGTTATTTTAGAAGTTAGTAGGGGTCTCAAATAGACCCTTTACTGTTCAAAAAGCGAACGCATTTTTTAAGTTTTAAAAAATTCATAACTTTTTTAAAAATGGACATACATCAATAAATTTGGTGTTTCTGTTCTGATGAAAACAGTCTCTATCAGGTGGAAGTGTTAAATTTTATTTAATTTCATTATAAAAATTTCATTTTGAATACCTACATTTAGACATATCAGAAGTAAACATAGAGGACATTTAGACATCAAGAACAGAGGACATTTAGACATCAGAAGTAAACATAGGACATTTAGACATATCAGAAGTAAACATAGGACATTTAGACA
Organism: Physella acuta; assembly: GCF_028476545.2. Classification (NCBI taxonomy): domain Eukaryota; kingdom Metazoa; phylum Mollusca; class Gastropoda; family Physidae; genus Physella; species Physella acuta. The sequence goes on along the minus strand of NW_026731623.1, from coordinate 202,891 downwards.
TATCAGAAGTAAACATAGAGGACATTTAGACACATCAGAAGTAAACATAGGACATTTAGACATATCAGAAGTAAACATAGAGGACATTTAGACACATCAGAAGTAAACATAGGACATTTAGACATATCAGAAGTAAACATAGAGGACATTTAGACACATCAGAAGTAAACATAGAGGACATTTAGACACATCAGAAGTAAACATAGGACATTTAGACATATCAGAAGTAAACATAGAGGACATTTAGACACATCAGAAGTAAACATAGAGGACATTTAGACATATCAGAAGTAAACATAGGACATTTAGACATATCAGAAGTAAACAGAGGACATTTAGACATATCAGAAGTAAACATAGAGGACATTTAGACACATCAGAAGTAAACATAGAGGACATTTAGACATCAAGAACAGAGGACATTTAGACATCAGAAGTAAACATAGAGGACATTTAGACATCCGAAGTAAACAGAGGACATTTAGACATATCAGAAGTAAACATAGGACATTTAGACATCAGAAGTAAACATAGGACATTTAGACATCAGAAGTAAACATAGAGGACATTTAGACATATCAGAAGTAAACAGAGGACATTTAGACATATCAGAAGTAAACAGAGGACATTTAGACATCAGAAGTAAACATAGGGGACATTTAGACATAAGAAGTAAACATAGGACATTTAGACATATCAGAAGTAAACATAGAGGACATTTAGACATTGGTCGGCACAAAAAAAAAATCTAATTTTTTTTTTGCGGAAATTTTTTTTCTTAAACGGAAAAAGCACAAATCCAGAAAAAGCGCAAATCCAGAAAAAGCGGAAAGTTACATCTCAGTATGTAACTCTCACATAGACTTTGTCACAAGTCAAACAAAAACCAACGGTTTAACAACTTTTATTGACATTAAAAGCCAAAAAATATTTGAATCAAGTCTGATTAATGATGAGAATGATGGGTAGCTTCAGTTCTTACATGTAGCCAAAGCTCACATAAGGTACATAGAATTGGTGCAGGATAGTTTGGCCAACATACGCCTACAACAGATTGGCCAACATTCACCTACAACAGTTTGGCCAACATAGGCCTACAACAGTTTGGCCAACATTCACCTACAACAGTTTGGCCAACATACGCCTACAACAGTTTGGCCAACATACGCCTACAAAAGATTTGCCAATGTCTAGCCATCAGGAAACTTCCCTCTTGTTTTGTTCAAGATAAAAGATAAAGGTTAACACACATACGTGGGGTGATGGAGACAACAGCTTGTTTAACTTAATAGTTTTAGTTCATTCAATTAAAAAACAAATGTTTCATCAAAGTGAAAATGATTAAAAAAACAAAATAACTACTAAAAATAGATTTGCTTGGCCAATTAACAACCATTGAAAAAAATCTGTTTAACATTTGACTGGTGCAAGTCTTCTCAGGGGCAGAGAATTCCACAGGTGACCTTTGACAGGTGACCTTTCACAGATTGGCAGGTTTACCCTGAACAAAACAAAAAATGACTTGTTGGACATGACAAGTATGTTGGACATGACATGTGTGTTGGGTGTATGTTAGAGATAACTTGTATGTTGGACATGACATGTATGTTGGATGTATGTTAGACATGACATGTATGTTGGACATGACTTGTATGTTGGATGTATGTTGGACATGACTTGTATGTTGGACATGACATGTATGTTGGATGTATGTTAGACATGACATGTATGTTGGACATGACTTGTATGTTGGATGTATGTTGGACATGACTTGTATGTTGGACATGACATGTATGTTGGACGAATGTTAGACATGACATGTATGTTGGACATGACAAGTATGTTGGGTGTATGTTAGAGATAACTTGTATGTTGGACATGACTTGTATGTTGGACGAATGTTAGACATGACTCGTATGTTGGACATGACTTGTATGTTGGACATGACATGTATGTTGGACGTATGTTAGACATGACATGTATGTTAGACATGACAAGTATGTTGGGTGTATGTTAGAGATAACTTGTATGTTGGACATGACTTGTATGTTGGACGAATGTTAGACATGACTTGTATGTTGGACATGACATGAATGTTGGATGTGACATGTATGTTGTACATGTATGTTGTACACGTATGTTGGACGTGACATGTGTGTTGGACATGTATGTTGGACGTGACATGTGTGTTGGACATGTATGTTGTACATGTATGTTGGACATGACATGTATGTTGGACATGTATGTTGTACATGTATGTTGGACATGACATGTATGTTGGATGTGACATGTTTGTTGTACATGTATGTTGTACACGTATGTTGGACGTGACATGTATGTTGTACATGTATGTTGGACGTGACATGTATGTTGTACATGTATGTTGTACACGTATGTTGGACGTGACATGTATGTTGTACATGTATGTTGGACGTGACATGTATGTCGTACATGTATGTTGTACACGTATGTTGGACGTGACGTGTGTTGTACATGTATGTTGGACGTGACATGCATGTCGTACATGTATGTTGGACGTGACATGTATGTTGTACATGACATGTATGTTGGACGTGACATGTATAATGTACATGTATGTTGGACATGTATGTTGTACATGTATGTTGTACATGTATGTTGTACATGTATGTTGGACGTGACATGTATGTCGTACATGTATGTTGTACACGTATGTTGGACATGACATGTGTGTTGTACATGTATGTTGGACGTGACATGTATGTTGTACATGTATGTTGGACGTGACATGTATGTTGTACATGTATGTTGGACGTGACATGTATGTTATACATGTATGTTGTACATGTATGTTGTACATGTATGTTGGACATGTATGTTGGACATGTATGTTGTACATGTATGTTGGACATGTATGTTGTACATGTATGTTGGACGTGACATGTGTGTTGGACATGTATTTGGACGTGACATGTATGTTGTACACGTATGTTGGACGTGTCATGTGTGTTGGACATGTATGTTGGACGTGACATGTGTGTTGGACATGTATGTTGTACATGTATGTTGTACATGTATGTTGGACATGTATGTTGGACATGTATGTTGTACATGTATGTTGGACATGTATGTTGGACATGTATGTTGGACATGTATGTTGGACGTGACATGTATGTTGGACGTGACATGTATGTTGTACATGTATGTTGGACGTGACATGTATGTTGGACGTGACATGTGTGTTGGACATGTATGTTGGACGTGACATGTATGTTGTACATGTATGTTGGACATGTATGTTGTACATGTATGTTGTACATGTATGTTGGACATGTATGTTGGACATGTATGTTGGGCGTGACATGTATGTTGGACGTGACATGTATGTTGTACATGTATGTTGGACGTGACATGTATGTTGTACATGTATGTTGTACACGTATGTTGGACGTGACGTGTGTTGTACATGTATGTTGGACGTGACATGCATGTTGTACATGTATGTTGGACGTGACATGTAAGTTGTACATGTATGTTGGACGTGACATGTATGTTGGACGTGACATGTATAATGTACATGTATGTTGTACATGTATGTTGGACATGTATGTCGTACATGTATGTTGGACGTGACATGTATGTCGTACATGTATGTTGTACACGTATGTTGGACATGACATGTGTGTTGTACATGTATGTTGGACGTGACATGTATGTTGTACATGTATGTTGGACGTGACATGTATGTTGTACATGTATGTTGGACGTGACATGTATGTTGGACGTGACATGTATGTTATACATGTATGTTGTACACGTATGTTGGACGTGACATGTGTGTTGGACATGTATGTTGGACATGTATGTTGGACATGTATGTTGGACGTGACATGTATGTTGTACATGTATGTTGGACATGTATGTTGTACATGTATGTTGGACGAGACTTGTTTTGAAACTCACAGCTCCAGCTTGCCCTAAACCCTGACTTATCCTCCGCCCAAACTCTGGGTCCACCTGTGTAAAGTTGCTGACTGCACGTTTCTGGATGAAGTCTTGAGCTTCCTTCAGGTGCCCGACAATGTTCTCTACTAGACGTGTGCGTTCTGCTGCTGTTAACACCTGCAAGTATCACCAACTGTCACTACTGACATTCTGTACCCCTCTCCCTCACTCCCTACACCCTGTGACATTCTGTACCCCCCCCTCCCTACACCCACTGACATTCTGTACCCCCTCCCTCCCTCCACTGACATTCTGTACCCCTCTCCCTCACTCCACTGACATTCTGTACCCCTCTCCCTCCCTCCACTGACATTCTGTACCCCTCTCCCTCACTCCACTGACATTCTGTACCCCTCTCCCCCCCTCCACTGACATTCTGTACCCCTCTCCCTCACTCCACTGACATTCTGTACCCCTCTCCCTCACTCCCTACACCCTGTGACATTCTGTACCCCACTCCCTACAGCCACTGACATTCTGTAACCCCCCCTCCCCCCACTGACATTCTGTAACCCCCCCTCCACCCACTGACATTCTGTACCCCCCTCCCTCACTCCCTCCCCCCACTGACATTCTGTACCCCTCTCCCTCACTCCCTACACCCTGTGACATTCTGTACCCCACTCCCTACACCCACTGACATTCTGTAACCCCCCCTCCCCCCACTGACATTCTGTAACCCCCCCTCCACCCACTGACATTCTGTACCCCCCTCCCTCACTCCCTCCCCCCACTGACATTCTGTAACCCCCCCCTTCCTACACCCACTGACATTCTGTCCCCCCTCCCTCCCTCCCCCCACTGACATTCTATAACCCCCCCCCCCCCCCCCCCTTCCTACACCCACTGACCCTCAGAAGACAAAAACCAATTACATTGTTCCAGAAGGAAGCTGCCTGTGTAAAGTTGTCCTCATCAGCTGTGTTGTACCTCTGGACATCACCACTGACTGGGAAGGTGCACTCCACACATGAGCTCAGGTCCTGGGGCCCCCCAAAACTGTTGGGGAAATAGTTGGGGGCTCCCTCTTGAAGAAATCAACAAATAAATGAAGAAACAAAGAAACAAATAAATGAAGAAACAAAGAAACAAATGAAGAAAAAAATGAAAAACAAATGAACAAAAAACAAACAAATTAATAAACAAACAAATAAACAAACAAATGTGTAAGAGCAGATGTGGCTAAAGTACCTAATAATTTATAACTTTGATTAGATTACATTAACTATATACAAAGGTGTAGCAATCTATTTAGGTGCCCAGGACAAACTATCAATTTTGCGGCCTATCTTCAAATTAAACCTATATATTAGTATTTGCATTAGTGAAAATGGCCCCCACCACCCTTATTTGAAAAGGTCGGAGCACTTTTTAACCGTCTTTTTCTTCCAGACTTTTTTCTCCAGGAGGGGATGGGGGGGAATTGAAATTTTGGGAAGGGGGAAGGACGACTATAATTTCAGGAGGGGGGGGGGGGGGGGGGGACGACCACACACCACTGTATAAATTCCATTTCGTTTGGGGAGCAGTAGACTCTGCCTTTTTACTTTATCATATACAGAGTATAGAGGAAATATTGTAACGTGCATTTTACTGGGTTGTCATGCTTTACCTTGGTTGTCATGCTTTACCTGGGTTGTCATGCTTTACCTGGGTTGTCATGCTTTACCTGGGTTGTCATGCTTTACCTGGGTTGTCATGCTTTACCTGGGTTGTCATGCTTTACCTGGGTTGTCATGCTTTACCTTGGTTGTCATGCTTTACCTGGGGTTGTCATGCTTTACCTGGGTTGTCATGCTTTACCTTGGTTGTCATGCTCTACCTGGGTTGTCATGCTTTACCTTGGTTGTCATGCTTTACCTTGGTTGTCATGCTTTACCTGGGGTTGTCATGCTTTACCTGGGTTGTCATGCTTTACCTTGGTTGTCATGCTTTACCTGGGTTGTCATGCTTTACCTGGGTTGTCATGCTTTACCTGGGTTGTCATGCTTTACCTGGGTTGTCATGCTTTACCTGGGTTGTCATGCTTTACCTGGGTTGTCATGCTTTACCTGGGTTGTCATGCTTTACCTGGGTTGTCATGCTTTACCTGGGGTGTCATGCTTTACCTTGGTTGTCTGTGACACACTGTGGACCATCACGCTGGTAGTTTTTGACCTTTGAACTGTAAGGACAGTTGACTGGTATCTGAAGGTAGTTGGATCCCAGGCGATGGCGGTGGGTGTCAGTGTATGAGTACAGACGGCCCTAGAGGAGGACATGAAATTATGGGGACATTGGATGGTTTTCTTGTGCAACTGGGGACATTGGATGGTTTTCTTGTGCAACTGGGGACATTGGATGGTTTTCTTGTGCAGCTGGGGACATTGGATGGTTTTCTTGTGCAACTGGGGACATTGGATGGTTTTCTTGTGCAACTGGGGACATTGGATGGTTTTCTTGTGCAACTGGGGACATTGGATGGTTTTCTTGTGCAACTGGGGACATTGGATGGTTTTCTTGTGCAGCTGGGGACATTGGATGGTTTTCTTGTGCAACTGGGGACATTGGATGGTTTTCTTGTGCAGCTGGGGACATTGGATGGTTTTCTTGTGCAACTGGGGACATTGGATGGTTTTCTTGTGCAACTGGGGACATTGGATGGTTTTCTTGTGCAACTGGGGACATTGGATGGTTTTCTTGTGCAACTGGGGACATTGGATGGTTTTCTTGTGCAGCTGGGGACATTGGATGGTTTTCTTGTGCAACTGGGGACATTGGATGGTTTTCTTGTGCAACTGGGGACATTGGATGGTTTTCTTGTGCAGCTGGGGACATTGGATGGTTTTCTTGTGCAACTGGGGACATTGGATGGTTTTCTTGTGCAACTGGGGACATTGGATGGTTTTCTTGTGCAGCTGGGGACATTGGATGGTTTTCTTGTGCAACTGGGGACATTGGATGGTTTTCTTGTGCAACTGGGGACATTGGATGGTTTTCTTGTGCAACTGGGGACATTGGATGGTTTTCTTGTGCAACTGGGGACATTGGATGGTTTTCTTGTGCAACTGGGGACATTGGATGGTTTTCTTGTGCAGCTGGGGACATTGGATGGTTTTCTTGTGCAACTGGGGACATTGGATGGTTTTCTTGTGCAACTGGGGACATTGGATGGTTTTCTTGTGCAGCTGGGGACATTGGATGGTTTTCTTGTGCAACTGGGGACATTGGATGGTTTTCTTGTGCAACTGGGGACATTGGATGGTTTTCTTGTGCAGCTGGGGACATTGGATGGTTTTCTTGTGCAACTGGGGACATTGGATGGTTTTCTTGTGCAACTGGGGACATTGGATGGTTTTCTTGTGCAGCTGGGGACATTGGATGGTTTTCTTGTGCAACTGGGGACATTGGATGGTTTTCTTGTGCAACTGGGGACATTGGATGGTTTTCTTGTGCAACTGGGGACATTGGATGGTTTTCTTGTGCAGCTGGGGACATTGGATGGTTTTCTTGTGCAACTGGGGACATTGGATGGTTTTCTTGTGCAACTGGGGACATTGGATGGTTTTCTTGTGCAACTGGGGACATTGGATGGTTTTCTTGTGCAACTGGGGACATTGGATGGTTTTCTTGTGCAGCTGGGGACATTGGATGGTTTTCTTGTGCAACTGGGGACATTGGATGGTTTTCTTGTGCAGCTAGCTAGGACAAATCTCACCTGTAACATTTTGTCTGGGCTAGGCTCAATGCCTGGCACCATGTGGGCAGGTGAGAAAGCAATTTGTTCCACCTGAGCATGGTAGTTCTTGGGGTTACGGTTCAAGACCATCTTCCCAACTGGTATTAGCGGGAACTCCTTGTGAGGCCATACCTGCAGGAAGAAAATCTTTGGTCAGTCACAGGTGACAAACTGTAACAATCATAGCACCAACATACTGCACTTAATCAATTGAATTATCCCCTGTGTCTGACACCACTGGGCAGGTTAATTTCCTTCAGTGAAACCAACAAGAATGACAAAACACCTTCTATTATTTATATGTGTTTTCTTCAATTTTGTGTTCAGTGGCCGACTGATCTTACCTTGGTGAGGTCAAATGGATTCCACCTGAACTTTTCAGCCTGGTCAAAGGTCATGACCTGGATGTACAAGGTCCATGAAGGAAAGTCCCCATCAGCGATGGCGTTGTAGAGATCTCTGGTGGAGTAGTCTGGGTCAGTGCCTTGAAGGTCTGCTGCTCTGTCTGCCATCAGGTTCTTGATGCCTTGGTCAGTCTGTCAAACACAACAATGGCTGGCTGTCATACACTGTAATGCTATAAGAGACAGGTAGGGCGTGGTCTAGTGCTAAAGTGCTAGACTCCCAAAAGTCTCAAGTTCGAATATGGGTTGAAGTCAGTAAAACGTCCCTGAGTCCACCCAGCTCTGATGGGTCAATAACTATTGTTAGGGAAGTAAAGGTGGCTGGGCTAAGTGCTGACCGCATTATCCCTACATATGCTCCAAAGAACATAGGTTAAAAAATGGAACTTGAATAAATTAGACAGAGCTTAATGTTATAATAAATTAGACAGAGCTTAATATTATAAAAAAATTAGACAGCTTAATGTTACAATAAATTAGGCAGAGCTTCTATATAATTAATTCTCTTCATGGGGACCATACAAAACACCACTCAGCTTAGCCACCACTCTCATCCCCACCTGTCAGGTGAGCTGTGGTTCACCCGAATGTTTACAACAGTAGAGCCGGTTTGAATAAGTGACGGCTATTAGGGGCAGATAATTTAGTTTTTAAACGATTTGAAACTAAGGGGAGATAAAAATAAGTTCTGCTTGATATTTTCATTGTCGTCTGTAAACGGCTGCTTTCACTGGGCGGGGTGGGGTGGAAGGCAGGGGGTGGGGTAGTGTCGAATTCACAAATTATGAATTGTTGATAAGTAGAAAATAAAACAACTAGATAGTGGCGTATGCTAAGTCGCGGGTCAGCTCGTAATGTTATAATAAATTAAACAGAGCTTAATGTTAAAATAAATTAGACAGAGCTTAGTGCTATATTAAACTAGAGTTAAATACTGTAACTAAAAGGTCAAGATAACATATTAAATTAGAGTTTAATGCTTTAATTAATAGGCCGAGATACCATCAAAAGAGCTAGTTTTATCTGGATTACATGACAATAATTTTGACCTTGAAATGAAACTTGCAGTAATGCGCTTGACCACTCTTGTTGACCAGCTTAAAAGTGTGGCTGCCATAGCCGTTCATGTGTCTGTATCCATCAGGTGTCCCACGGTCAGAGAACAAGAAGCACACCTGGTGTGTCGTTTCAGGTCTCAGGGTGAAGAAGTCCCAGACCATATCTGCATCCTGGTGGTGGTGGGCAGACAGTGGTGACAAGGGCAGACAGTGGTGACAAGGGCAGACAGTGGTGACAAGGGCAGACAATGGTGACAAGGGCAGACAGTGGTGACAAGGGCAGACAGTGGTGACAAGGGCAGACAGTGGTGACAAGGGCAGACAGTGGTGACAAGGGCAGACAGTGGTGACAAGGGCAGACAATGGTGACAAGGGCAGACAGTGGTGACAAGGGCAGACAGTGGTGACAAGGGCAGACAGTGGTAACAATGGTGACAAGGGCAGACAATGGTGGCAAGGGCAGACAGTGGTGACAAGGGAAGTCAATGGTGACAAGGGCAGACAGTGGTGACAAGGGAAGTCAATGGTGGCATGGGCAGACAGTGGTAACAAGGGCAGACAGTGGTAACAAGGGCAGACAGTGGTGACAAGGGCATACAATGGTAACAATGGTGACAACGGCAAACAATGGTGACAACGGTGGCAAGGGCAGACAATGGTGGCAAGGGCAGACAGTGGTGACAAGGGCAGACAATGGTAACAATGGTGACAAGGGCAGACAGTGGTGACAAGGGCAGACCGTGGTCACAATGGTGACAAGGGCAGACAATGGTGACAACGGTGGCAAGGGCAGACAATGGTGACAAGGGCAGACAGTGGTGACAAGGGCAAACAGTGGTAACAATGGTGACAAGGGCAGACAATGGTAACAATGGTGACAAGGGCGGACAATGGTGACAATGGTGACATGGGCAGGCAATGGTGACAAAGGTAGACAGTGGTGACAAGGGCAGACAATGGTGACAAGGGCAGACAATGGTGACAATGGTGACATGGGCAGACAATGGTGACAAAGGTAGACAGTGTTGACAAGGGCAGACAATGGTGACAATGGTGACAAGGGCAGACAATGGTGACAATGGTGACAAGGGCAGACAATGGTGACAAAGGTAGACAGTGGTGACAAGGGCAGACAATGGTGACAATGGTGACATGGGAAGTCAATGGTGACAAGGGCAGACAGTGGTGACAAGGGCAGACAGTGGTGACAATGGTGACAAGGGCAAACAATGGTGACAAAGGTAGATAGTGGTAACAAGGGCAGACAATGGTAACAATGGTGACAAGGGCAGACAATGGTGACAATGGTGGCATGGGCAGACAGTGGTGACAAGGGCAGACAATGGTGGCATGGGCAGACAGTGGTAACAAGGGCAGACAGTGGTAACGGTGGTGACAAGGGCAGACAATGGTGACAAGGGCAGACAGTGGTAACAGTGGTGACAAGAGCAGACAGTGGTGACAATGGTGACATGGGCAGACAATGGTGACAAAGGTAGATAGTGGTAACAAGGGCAGACAATGGTAACAATGGTGACAAGGGCAGACAATGGTGACAATGGTGGCATGGGCAGACAGTGGTGACAAGGGCAGACAATGGTGGCATGGGCAGACAGTGGTAACAAGGGCAGACAGTGGTGACAAGGGCAGACAATGGTGACAAGGGCAGACAATGGTGACAAGGGCAGACAGTGGTAACAGTGGTGACAAGAGCAGACAGTGGTGACAAGGGCAGACAGTGGTGACAAGGACAGACAGTGGTGACAAGGGCAGACAATGGTGACAAAACCTAAAACAGTGGGCCATCAAAGTGGAACATGTATCACTTGTCAACAATCAATCTCTGGGACACATGAGCCACTGACCTTGAGGTTGGTCACTGGATTCCTTTTCTGTGTATGAATAAAACTTGGGAACTGTTGACAAAATGGCAATAGGTCAGAATTTGTATCACAAATAAAGCATTAGGTACATGGTTAAATATTATAAGACAAGAGCAAGTGTAGTGTGTAAAGACAAGAGCAAGTGTAGTGTGTAAAGACAAGAGCCAGACAGTGTAGTGTGTAAAGACAAGAGCCAGACAGTGTAGTGTGTAAAGACAAGAGCCAGACAGTGTAGTGTGTAAAGACAAGAGCCAGACAGTGCAGTGTGTAAAGACAAGAGCCAGACAGTGTAGTGTGTAAAGACAAGAGCCAGACAGTGTAGTGTGTAAAGACAAGAGCCAGACAGTGTAGTGTGTAAAGACAAGAGCCAGACAGTGTAGTGTGTAAAGTCAAGAGCCAGACAGTGTAGTGTGTAAAGACAAGAGCAAGTATAGTGTGTAAAGACAAGAGCCAGACAGTGTAGTGTGTAAAGACAAGAGCCAGACAGTGTGTAAAGACAAGAGCAAGTGTAGTGTGTAAAGACAAGAGCCAGACAGTGTAGTGTGTAAAGACAAGAGCCAGACAGTGTAGTGTGTAAAGACAAGAGCAAGACAGTGTAGTGTGTAAAGACAAGAGCCAGACAGTGTAGTGTGTAAAGACAAGAGCCAGACAGTGTAGTGTGTAAAGACAAGAGCCAGACAGTGTAGTGTGTAAAGACAAGAGCCAGACAGTGTAGTGTGTAAAGACAAGAGCAAGACAGTGTAGTGTGTAAAGACAAGAGCCAGACAGTGTAGTGTGTAAAGACAAGAGCCAGACAGTGTAGTGTGTAAAGACAAGAGCCAGACAGTGTAGTGTGTAAAGACAAGAGCAAGACAGTGTATTGTGTAAAGACAAGAGCCAGACAGTGTAGTGTGTAAAGACAAGAGACAGACAGTGTAGTGTGTAAAGACAAGAGCAAGACAGTGTAGTGTGTAAAGACAAGAGCAAGTGTAGTGTGTAAAGACAAGAGCAAGACAGTGTAGTGTGTAAAGACAAGAGACAGTGTAGTGTGTAAAGACAAGAGCAAGACAGTGTAGTGTGTAAAGACAAGAGCAAGACAGTGTAGTGTGTAAAGACAAGAGCAAGTGTAGTGTGTAAAGACAAGAGCCAGACAGTGTAGTGTGTAAAGACAAGAGCCAGACAATGTAGTGTGTAAAGACAAGAGCCAGACAGTGTAGTGTGTAAAGACAAGAGCAAGTGTAGTGTGTAAAGACAAGAGACAGTGTAGTGTGTAAAGACAAGAGACAGACAGTGTAGTGTGTAAAGACAAGAGCAAGACAGTGTAGTGTGTAAAGACAAGAGCCAGACAGTGTAGTGTGTAAAGACAAGAGACAGACAGTGTAGTGTGTAAAGACAAGAGCAAGACAGTGTAGTGTGTAAAGACAAGAGCCAGACAGTGTAGTGTGTAAAGACAAGAGCCAGACAGTGTAGTGTGTAAAGACAAGAGCCAGACAGTGTAGTGTGTAAAGACAAGAGACAGTGTAGTGTGTAAAGACAAGAGCCAGACAGTGTAGTGTGTAAAGACAAGAGCCAGTGTTATGTCACTGTGGTTTAAATTTACCAGGATTGGGTCTCTGATAAAGAAAATGGGTGTGTTGTTGCCTACAAGGTCCCAGTTCCCATCCTCTGTGTAGAACTTGATGGCAAAACCCCTGGGGTCCCTGGCTGTGTCAGCAGACCCCTTTTCTCCACCTGGAAAAGTAAAAAGACCTTTTATGTTTTACTTTCATTCAGTTCAAGACCTTTTATGTTTTACTTTCATTCAGTTCAAGACCTTTTATGTTTTACTTTCATTCAGTTCAAGACCTTTTATGTTTTACTTTCATTCAGTTCAAGACCTTTTATGTTTTACTTTCATTCAGGTAAAGACCTTGCATGCATGTGAGGAATTTTCGTTTACCTCTTGATATCTGTGAAATCCATAACCTTACCAACTGTTGAAAATCTGACGGCCAGTTCTGTCTTTTTGCCAACATGCTCAAAGATTTTGGCCTTGCTGTATCTGCTGATGTCATGGGTCACTTCCAGATAGCCAAAAGCACCTGTCAAAAGTTGCCTTGATTTTTAACAGTTAACATAGGCCTTAAAACAAAGCTTATAGATTTGCCCAACACTAAAACAAAGCAAATAGATTTGCCCAACCCTAACCTAAAACAAAGCTAATAGTTTAGTCCAACCCTAAAACAAAGCAAATAGATTTGCCCAACCCTAAAACAAAGCAAATAGATATGCCCAACACTAACCTAAAACAAAGCTAATAGATTTGCCCAACCCTAACCTAAAACAAAGCTTATAGATTTGCCCAACCCTAAAACAAAGCAAATAGATATGCCCAACACTAACCTAAAACAAAGCTAATAGTTTAGTCCAACCCTAAAACAAGGCTTATAGATTTGCCCAACCCTAAAACAAAGCAAATAGATATGCCCAACACTAACCTAAAACAAAGCTAATAGTTTAGTCCAACCCTAAAACAAAGCAAATAGATTTGCCCAACACTAACCTAAAACAAAGCAAATAGTTTAGTCCAACACTAACCTAAAACAAAGCGAATAGATTTGCCCAACACTAACCCTAAAACAAAACAAATAGATTTGCCCAACTCAAAAACAAAGCGAATAGATTTGCCCATCCCTAAAACAAAGTGAATAGATTTGCCCAACACTAACCTAAAATAGATTTGCCCAACACTAACCTAAAATAGATTAGCCCAACACTAACCTACAATAGATTTGCCCAACACTAACCTACAATAGATTAGCCCAACACTAACCTAAAATAGATTTGCCCAACACTAACCTAAAATAGATTTGCCCAACACTAACCTAAAATAGATTTGCCCAACACTAACCTAAAATAGATTTGCCCAACACTAACCTAAAATAGATTAGCCCAACACTAACCTACAATAGATTTGCCCAACACTAACCTAAAATAGATTTGCCCAACACTAACCTAAAATAGATTAGCCCAACACTAACCTACAATAGATTTGCCCAACACTAACCTACAATAGATAAGCCCAACACTAACCTAAAATAGATTAGCCCAACACTAACCTAAAATAGATTTGCCCAACACTAACCTAAAATAGATTAGCCCAACACTAACCTACAATAGATTTGCCCAACACTAACCTACAATAGATAAGCCCAACTCTATCCCACAATAGATTAGCCCAACACTAACCTAAAATAGATTAGCCCAACACTAACCTACAATAGATTTGCCCAACACTAACCTAAAATAGATTAGCCCAACACTAACCTAAAATAGATTAGCCCAAGACTAACCTACAATAGATTAGACCAACACTAACCTAAAATAGATTAGCCCAACACTAACCTACAATAGATAAGCCCAACTTTATCCCACAATAGATTAGCCCAACACTAACCTAAAATAGATTAGCCCAAGACTAACCTACAATAGATTTGCCCAACACTAACCTACAATAGATTTGCCCAACACTAACCTGCCCCTTTAGCATGTACAACCCTCTCAGGAATCCCAACACTAACCTGCCCCTTTAGCATGTACAACCCTCTCAGGAATCCCAAGACTAACCTGCCCCTTTAGCATGTACAACCCTCTCAGGAATCCCATCACTAACCTGCCCCTTTAGCATGTACAACCCTCTCAGGAATCCTCTCCCGGTTGAAGTGAGCCATCTCATCTAAGAAAACATGGTCCTGTAGGAGGACGGGTCCTCTAGGACCAACAGTCAGAGTGGCATTCTTGTTGCCCACAGGAGCACCAGCGCCTGTTCTTATTGTTTCAGATTTCTAGAAAATTGGATCAATGAAAATAATAAACATTTGCCTGTTCTTATTGTTTCAGATTTCTAGAAAATTGGATCAAAGAAAATAATAAACATTTGCCTGTTCTTATTGTTTCAGATTTCTAGAAAATTGGATCAATGAAAATAATAAACATTTGCCTGTTCTTATTGTTTCAGATTTCTAGAAAATTGGATCAATGAAAATAATAAACATTTGCCTGTTCTTATTGTTTCAGATTTCTAGAAAATTGGATCAATGAAAATAATAAACATTTGCCTGTTCTTATTGTTTCAGATTTCTAGAAAATTGGATCAAAGAAAATAATAAACATTTGCCTGTTCTTATTGTTTCAGATTTCTAGAAAATTGGATCAATGAAAATAATAAACATTTGCCTGTTCTTATTGTTTCAGATTTCTAGAAAATTGGATCAATGAAAATAATAAACATTTGCCTGTTCTTATTGTTTCAGATTTCTAGAAAATTGGATCAATGAAAATAATAAACATTTGCCTGTTCTTATTGTTTCAGATTTCTAGAAAATTGGATCAATGAAAATAATAAACATTTGCCTGTTCTTATTGTTTCAGATTTCTAGAAAATTGGATCAATGAAAATAATAAACATTAGCCTGTTCTTATTGTTTCAGATTTCTAGAAAATTGGATCAATGAAAATAATAAACATTTGCCTGTTCTTATTGTTTCAGATTTCTAGAAAATTGGATCAATGAAAATAATAAACATTTGCCTGTTCTTATTGTTTCAGATTTCTAGAAAATTGGATCAATGAAAATAATAAACATTTGCCTGTTCTTATTGTTTCAGATTTCTAGAAAATTGGATCAAAGAAAATAATAAACATTTGCCTGTTCTTATTGTTTCAGATTTCTAGAAAATTGGATCAATGAAAATAATAAACATTTGCCTGTTCTTATTGTTTCAGATTTCTAGAAAATTGGATCAATGAAAATAATAAACATTTGCCTGTTCTTATTGTTTCAGATTTCTAGAAAATTGGATCAATGAAAATAATAAACATTTGTCTTCTATAATACACATTTGTATGAGTAGTGTCTTCTATATACATTTGTATGAGTAGTTTCTTCTATATACATTTGTATGAGTAATGTCTTCTATATACATTTGTATGAGTAGTGTCTTCTATATACATTTGTATGAGTAATGTCTTCTATATACATTTGTATGAGTAGTGTCTTCTATACACATTTGTATGAGTAATGTCTTCAGTTATATAATTTGCATTTTTTTTTATACCAGTGTCTGATAATAGAAAGGGTATAGTGTTAGGTTACTGGTAGTGATTAAATAGGCCTATACATATGGCTTGGATGTTGGTAAATTGCGAGATACGAAATGGCGAGCCGGTAAATAGTAACAAGAAGATGCAAGACCTACCAGCAGAATCACAGTTAAATAGTAATAAAACAGATAGTGTTAGTTACCTGACAAGTTCAAGACAGTTACAAGTACTATGGACGTTTTGACCCAAGGTCAATAAAACAGATAGTGTTAGTTACCTGACAAGTTCAAGACAGTTACAAGTACTATGGACGTTTCGACTTAAGGTCAGCACACAACAGTGTGGTTACAGATTAGACAAATAAAGACAAACAGTGAAAAATGAAGTATGTATGTAAATACACAGATAAGACAAAGCAACACATAGTAGCAGCCAAATAACTGGTTAGCGAAAAGATAAAAACAAATGGTAGCTGCAGTGAGGTAAGTAAATAGCAACACATTTCGCAAGACTTTTTTTTGTTTCATCGGTTGGTGTTTTTTTTTGTCAACAGATGGGCGAAAAGAAAAAGTTATAACACTAAACAAGGGTTGGGGGTTGTAACACTAAACAAGGGTTGGGGGTTGTAACACTAAACAAGGGTTGGGGGTTGTAACACTAAACAAGGGTTGGGGGTTGTAACACTAAACAAGGGTTGGGGGTTGTAACACTAAACAAGGGTTGGGGGTTGTAACACTAAACAAGGGTTGGGGGTTGTACTTTTAAAAAAATTTTCTTGATCTAGTAAAAGAAAAAGTTATAACACTAAACAAGGGTTGGGGGGTGTACTTTTAAAAACAATTTCTTGATCTAGTAAAAGAAAAAGTTATAACACTAAACAAGGGTTGGGGGGTGTACTTTTAAAAACAATTTCTTGATCTAGTAAAAGAAAAAGTTATAACACTAAACAAGGGTTGGGGGTTGTACTTTTAAAAACAATTTCTTGATCTAGTTCAGATATTTTTAAATATTCAAAAGTAAAAGACTTAACATCAAAGCTACTATAATCGCTCCCACATTTTTTTTGTGAGTGGGATGAAAAATTCATTCTCTGTTGACGGGTAGCTGTGAGTTCATAAAGAGATGGATATTTTACACTGAAGTTTTTTAAATCTACATCTAGATAAAATTTATATTTTAAATTCTAAATGTCATCCCCAACACCCAAATAGCTTGCTAATCCAATGCTAACCCTATCCCTAGTCCTACCCTACACTGGCCTACACCTAACCTAAGATAGTTTGGTAATCTATCGTTTTAGATACGTAAAATCGCCCGCGACTAGTAATGTGAAAGACAGGTGACTCCTTAAATTTTAATAATTATTTCACATTTTGAGGAGGATTTATGTTTTGAAAAATAGAAAAATGATTCCTTGTTTCATTTATGTACCTGTTTTTAAACAACTGAATTAAAACTTTTCAGTAATAAATGAAGACTATCGATGTTTCCAACAGATGCAACCATGCTCATTTACTATTCTATAGCAGCCATCTTGTTTAAGTTATTCTTTTTCAAACTTAAAGCGCGAGATTCAGGGGAAGGCAACTCTATTTTACAAATCGCTGCTGTTTATATAATTATATAGGAAATCTTGCTCGCAAACAGTGCTGTTTAAAGTTGATTTCTGGCCTATGTTGATATATTTATTTAGTAATTTAGCCATTGATTTCATTTAGTAGTATTTCTCTCTAACTTGGATGCGTGGTCGGTTGCTAACAACAATATGGCGCCCGGACCGGACGTCTGATTTCCGGTGATTTTTCGGCCAAATTCCAGAGACCTTCAACTAATTACATTTAAAAATGTTTACCACGCGCAAAATGGCGGGATTTCCGTGTCATAACAACAAACCATAAGTGGCAGGGTTAGATATGCCAGAAAAGCATTTTAAAATTTGGTTTGGAGAACGGAGGCTAAATTCAAAAGTTGGTTTCATTAAAATTAATAGAATTTTTAAAATATCAACAGTGTAGGTACAGAAATGAGCGAGAACGTAAAGCATTATTAGTTTTATCAGTCTATGAAAAAAGAAATCAAATATTGTGAGCTGTTTTTTTATAAGACCGGCGTCCGTATCACAACCAATTTATTTTTATTTTTTAAAAACCACGTGACCGCTATTTGGTGATCACTAGTGAGGAACTCTTGTGCATGGAGTCTAACCTGATTTGTGGTTTTCTTTAGCTTCAAGCTTAAGAAGAGTTGTCATGGAGAGATGTGTTGGACATGGTAGTGATTGACAATAAATATTAAATTAACTAATTTAGTTCAAAACGAACTAAAAACTCCAAAGTTAGTGCCTAATGGATTAAATATGGATGTCTATTATTCAGTGGTCATGTTTAAATTGATAATTGCGTAAATTCTAGATTTAGTGAGAAAAACTATCATTTAGGTTAATTATTCATTTATATATATTTGTCACAAACATATGTCAACATACTTCTATTAAAGCCTTGACAATGAGGTAACTTTTTCGTACATTTATAGATCTAGATTCTCTCTAGATTCTAGATCTAGATCTAGATGCGGGCGATTTTAGTAACGTACCCAAAACGATAGATTACCGATAGTTTACTTACTATTACCTAATTATTAGATATTAGGCCTATTAGTTAAGTTATCTGTTAAGTCTCTAGAATAGATCTAAATCTTAGTAAATCTAGATCTAGATTTCTAGATCTAGATCTAGATCTAGTCTAGATTAGATCTAAAAAAAATTCTTACCAGCTGAGGCTGAGATTTCTTAAACTCGCTTAGCTGATTTGCTGCTCTGTCTCTATTATTTGCCATGTTTGTTTTTATACAAAATTCTGCAATGATTTTTCTCCGTTAGAAATTCGATCTAGAATCTAGATCTTGATCTAGTCTACTACTAGATCTAGAGAATGTAGAACACTCTAAGTCTAAATCTATACTCCAGATTCCAGATCTAGATCTAGACTAGATTTAGATCTACGTTTTATTATTGAATTTTTACACCGCCAAAGATCATAGTCCAAACAGAACGTTCAAGCGAGAGTTCGTAACCTCGAAAGGTTACGATGTGTCAAAGGTTATGTTTGAGGCGCAGATAGGGTAGGACTAACATCCCAATTTTTCTTTAACTCTTTATCTACGGAATTAGGTTCTGAATGAAATTTTTTCTTAAACAATGTGTTATTATATTGCTTTTGGCACACTTAGAGCATATGTCAAAGGAAATTTCGTTTCATCAATTTTTAATGGACCAACATATATTGGTACTTATAAGTACCGTCAGGAATGTAGGACATTTTTTCCAAAAATTTTTTTTTTTACAAAACAGGAACAAACGATACAATTTATTAACTAATAACATGGCAATCATTATAACAATCATTTTTGTAATTTTCATACATAAATACAGCACAAAAGTATATTTTGAGTACGATTTTTTACTGGATTTTCTGTCGGAACACATCTTAGACATCAAACACAGCAAAAGTTGCCGACATGTCATGTTCCCTCATTCTTGACTGTGGAGTTTCAGGTGTAGCAACGGTTGCCGGACTGAACATGCTTTTGCTTGAAGCTATTACAATGAGCCGCATAAACAAACAAAAGCCTAGTCATTGAGTCCACTACTACTAGTCATACTAGTGTAAAGTTCATAAATAGAAGTGAGCTCAATGTGTTAAGGATAGCCGTAGTGGCCTACTGTTTTCTGTTTACTGATTAAAATTTACCATATAGATCTAGGTCTATACTATATGCAGAAGTATGGACTAACACTAGTCTACAGGGATTCATCACGTAAATGCTAGTTATTGTAGGCAAAACATTTTATTGCAGTAAATATAACTAACAAATTAAATCTTACTAATAGAACTAGACTTTGGTATACAAATGAAGTATACTAAACCTAGTAAACGAGCCTGCAACTGCTACCTTTATTCTTGTTATTCATTACTACTAAAAATCAACATGCAATTACAATATTTCTTAGGTAAACCATATGCTAATCTTCTTATAAATGTGTAAATATAATTTTTTAGTACATTTCGATAACTAATTATCAAAATAATATTTATTTCGCTTCACATCGAAAAATCTGCCATTCCAAGAAATCCTAAAAATAAAATGACCGTGTGTCCTGACGGTACTTATAAGTCAACTTGTAACCAACGATCTAATACAAAGACAATTTGATTAAATTTTATAACTAGAAGTTAAATGCATTTGCCTGACTATTGAAGGTGCCAACAAAAAATATTTGGGGTTGAAAACTTGAAAAATAAGGTAAAACAAAGGGAATTCAGAAACGTGTGTGAGAACTGCACAGAACAATTGTAAACTACCGATACAGCAAGAGATTAAAAATGGCGCCACACCAGAAATTTTCAAAAAATATCGATACCTCCACCAATTAGCGACTCAGATGAGATAATACTATTAATTACATCAATAATTTTTAAAATTCATATTAAATTAAAAAAATAATAGTCACTTAATTAAAGTGGTAGGCCTACTTATATTTTTTATAAATTTTCATATTTTTCCACTAGCCGTCCCGGCCACGCCCTGCACTGGCCTCTCTGAAAACCTATCTAAAGGACCATGACGTGTGTGTTTAGTAATCAGCATATACCAGGCATTGTTCGGGTTTAGGAAATATGTTACTTTTCGAATTAACACTAACCACAACCAACCAACAACAAAACAAACACAAAAATAAACGCAAATATATCGCAAACACGGATACAAAAAAAAAAATACAAAAAAAAAACAAATACAAATACAAACGCAAAAAACAAACCCAACCACAAACGCAAACCCAAACACAAAGAAAACACAAACGCAAACAAAAAAAGCAAACACAAATAGAAAAACAACTGCAAACCTTAACGCAAACAATAACTCAAAATAATGCAAATAAACGCAAACATAAACACAAACTTAAATACAAACATAAAGCATACTACTCATAGTCCAGTCGGGGCGCCAAATCGCACCATGCTGGGGCGCCGGCGGAACCGCCTGATTCAACTTAGTAAACGACAATAGTGCCCCAACTTATTCTTAGTCTTATGCGCAATAGCAAACAGGGGAAGGCCAGGGCGCTAAATAGCACCCTGTCGGGACGCCGGAGGACGCACATATTCGATTCAGTTAACATATTGTTAGTCGTATGCGCTCACTTAAACTAACGTAGGCGCCATAACGAAATGGTCGAATGCCGACGTTTTTCATTGTTATCACTGAGGCCCCTGTTAATGTTAATGAGTTAGCACCCACCTAAACTGAAACAGGCCGTAAATTATAGATAAACAATAGTGCCAAACACCTCACTGTGTGCAGGATACGGTCGCCTCGCATTTGACCTGAGGTGACTGGAGATGGGTGGACTCGAATTATCCCCCGACCTGACCAGGGAGGAGAATTTGGAAAAACACGTAATCAGATACCCTATTGTATGCGGGCCGATGAAGACGTTTTGTAGTGAACAGACGGGATGCCTTTAGTAGACAGTTAGTGAACGCTAGTCCTGACTTTCTTGTTGTAGTTGCCATATATGTAGGCCTATTTGTCTTGGTATAACAAAATCAGCACTCAGTGGCGAGCATAGAGGGTGGGAGGAGGGCATAGGGGCGGGGTAGGTGATCCACATTAGTGGGGGGGGGGGGAGCATCCAACTGAGTGATTTTTTTTTTTTTTATTTTTTTTTTGGAAGAAAGTAAAAGTGTTGTTATGTTGTGTCATCTTAAACATTCATCCGTTCCCTTACAGAATTATTAATTTACCGAATTCATTCAAATTGTTATATACAATCGTTTCCAATGGTGCTGACATAATAATTATTATAATCATCGCATTGTCCACGTCGCACAACTTTAATGGAGGAAGGGGCGTCAATGAAGGGCAGTGATATTGTAGTCCACAATTGTTTATTGTAGGATATCCTTTACAATAGTTTGGAGCATAATGATTATGGTTTAAAATATTGTATGGATTCTAAACAAATTTTGAAGTCTATACTGTTTTGATACCACGGGCCGAGTTCGCTTTATTGTAACGTTGTCCTGATTTCTCACACGTCTAAAGTACCGGCATTCACGACAGCCCGAACAATAAGGTGTAGCTGGCTGTCACGTAGTTTTCTCCCTAATTATAGTCACGAACCTTCCCTTGTGAGACCGCGATCATGGCCGGTAATGTGATACGTGGACGCTCTATAAACACAAACCTTCTCTGGTTTGAGTCCCAGTAACGTAGTACTCGAACTTTGAGATTTTTTTCTTGGCATAGATTTCAATACGCAGTTATCCTTTACATCACCCCCACCAACTGCCACCCACCCCAATACTCCACCCAGTGGCGGAACTAGAAAAAAAGGGCCACCCTGCAAAAAATTTTTTTAGGCCCCCCCCCCTATATATATATATATATATATATATATATATATATATATATATATATATATATATATATATATATATATATATATATATATATATATATATATATACTAGCAGTATACCCGTGCTCCGCCACGGTGAATCTTTTTTAAATGTACCAACTTAAGAACAGAACAAAAGAAAACACTAACACAACAGAAACACAACAGAAACACAACACAAAAAAAACACAAACACAAAAAAAAAAAAAACAACAACACAAAACAAATCACCACCGAAAAACACGCTTTCCCAGGCGTCCCCGCCCAGAGAGAGCCTTTCCAGCATTCTCTATATTATAATTCTAAAATTTCACCATCTGTTAACACCGAAAAACAAAAACTAGTGATTTCGAGAGATCATAGACTAATTAGAAAATAATATAAATAATCTTAACATTTTACTTATAAACCTTAACATATAATAATCAATGTAGTAGTAACAGTAGCGTAGCGAGGGGGGGGGGCGGGACATATGTCCCCGGGCGCCGAGCTTAGGGGGCGCCAAAATGGGTTGGAAAAATAAATTGAAAGGTTGAGGGGGGTGCAAATTGAAAGTTTGAGGGGGGGGGTGCAAATAAAAATCTCGAGGGGGGGGTGCAAATTGAAAGTTTGTCCCCGGGCGCCGGGAAGGGTCGCTACGCCTCTGAGTAGTAATAAAAAAAATTAACTTAAATGATTGAGAGTGAGAGCCTTTCCAGCATGTCTAATTTCACCATCTGTTTTAATAACACCGAAAAACAAAAACATATAAACCGGGAGTGATCTCCCCTAAACTTTCTCGAATATTCTTATTTAACTCTTAATTCTTATTTAAATAGAATATAACCTCGTAGAAAAAAGAATTGCGCACCAAGCAAACGCCAAAACAAAATGTGCAAAATAGTGCGCAATATTATTAGTACTTTATAAGTTTACATGCGTTTTTTGAGAAATCGGAAATATCGTAAATTAGTACTTCCGGTCAACGGAAATTACTCAAAATTTTATAAAAAGGTAGATAATTAGATCTTTTACTTAACATGTGAAATTTTATTTATCTATATGAAATAGTACTCAAGTTATAGGCTTTTGAAAAACTCAAAGTAAAAAAAAGGACCACTTCCGGTAATCGGAAATCGCTCAAAAGTTGATACGGATCTACGATTTTGATAAAATACTTATAGATCTATATGAAATTTCATTAACCTAGCTGTAACGGTACTCAAGTTATCGTGTTTACAGACACACACACACACACAGACATACGGACAAGATTGCAAAAATATGTTTTTCCGACCAGGGAGGTGTAAAACGTCGAGATTTGTAAAAATCTCGATTTTTTTTTTGCACGATTACAAGACTTTCTCTATACTTCGTATATACGAGAAAGTAAAAAGTAAACAAAGACAACGTCATTCGGACTATGTACAAGGGAGGTAGCGTAATAAAGTAATTATTTTTCAATTAATTTTATACAATTTATAAAACTAAAAACTGAAAATAACATAGCTAACGAGTTCTATCCTAGATGGATTGCTGTCCGTTCTATCTCAGATGGATTGCTGTCCCAGCTAACGAGTTCTATCCTAGATGGATTGATGTCCGTTCTAGTCTAGATGGATTGCTGTCCCAGATAACGAGTTTTATCCTAGATGGATTGCTGTCCGTTCTATCCTAGATGGATTGCTGTCCGTTCTAGCCTAGATGGATTGCTGTCCCAGATAACGAGTTCTATCCTAGATGGATTGATGTCCGTTCTAGTCTAGATGGATTGCTGTCCCAGATAACGAGTTTTGTCCTAGATGGATTGCTGTCCGTTCTATCCTAGATGGATTGCTGTCCGTTCTAGCCTAGATGGATTGCTGTCCCAGATAACGAGTTCTATCCTAGATGGATTGCTGTCCGTTCTATCCTAGATGGATTGCTGTCCATTCTAGCCTAGATGGATTGCTGTCCCAGGTAACGAGTTCTATCCTAGATGGATTGCTGTCCGTTCTATCCTAGATGGATTGCTGTCCGTTCTAGCCTAGATGGATTGCTGTCCCAGATAACGAGTTCCGCGCTTCTCCGCCCGACCACTCCGACCCTAAGCAGGTGAAGTAGAGTTTGTTACTATCTTGACCTCTGTAAATGTAGGGAGATTGTGGTCAACGCTAATCCCAGGCACCTTAACGTTTCCTAACATAATTCAGGTACCCATCAGAGCTGGGTGGACCCAAGGACCTTCTACAGCAACAAGTCCAAACTCAGATCACATCTCAAGATCTTCAGGCTAACATCTATGCCTGTTGTCCTTTCATCCAATCGCCAAGAAACTTAAAGAATCAGTTGAGAATACTCGTGGGAATACTCCTGCATGTGGGCGCATCGGCAAGGTGTGTTTTGTTACCCCGGGCTCACACGTGACAACTATGGCGCCTACGTTCGTTTAAAAGACTGCCATACAGTATGGATACGTTGTTGACTAAATTGAATCAGGGATTGCAACCCAGAGCCCATGCGGTAAAGTAGCATCAATTCCCAGCACACAGAGAGTGATTAACGTACACAGTGTTTCTTCCAGACTTTTTTCTCCGGGGGGGGGGGGGGCACTTAAAATTTTCGGAGGCGGACACTGTTAAAAGTATATATTTTCTATATAAATTATATACATTTCATTTCGTTCGGGGGGGGGGGGGGCGGTAAATTTTTTTCGGGGGGGGGGGGGGGGGTTCATGTGATCATGAGTGACCTTGAATTTGTTTTCTTCAAAGATCGCACTAGGAGATCCGCGTCTTGGCTACAGTCATAGCAGGGGCGGGGGTGGGAGGGCACATATGTCCCGGGGCAAAATGGGTT
The DNA here is from genome assembly GCF_028476545.2 of Physella acuta. Classification (NCBI taxonomy): domain Eukaryota; kingdom Metazoa; phylum Mollusca; class Gastropoda; family Physidae; genus Physella; species Physella acuta. The sequence continues at coordinate 177,506 of NW_026731623.1, read as the reverse complement.
TGAAAAAAAACAATTAAAAGCTCATTTTAGCTGCAGTTTTGAATTATAAAAATAATAAAATATATGGGGGGGGGGGGGGGGAAGAGGGACTACGACGACGCCAAATTGAAAGTTTGTACCCGGGCGCCGAGAGGGGTCGCTACGTCTCTGAGTCATAGACTGTACCCAACCAGGTGACCTAGCAGCCCTATTGCAGGTGAGCATACACACGTGTTGTGTGACCACAAGATTTTGGTTTGATCAATTTTTTAAATTTCCATTGAACCAAATATAAAAAGCTATGATAAAATTAAAAAAAAAAGTTTTAATTTGCATTTTTATTTATTAAAAAGAACAAAATAAAATGCAAAACTAGCAAAAAATATGCAAAAAAAAAAAAAAAAAAAAAGACAATAGTAAACTATAATGGCTAATTAAATAAATACATAGAGATTCTGCTCTTATGGAATGATTTATTCACAACTGGTAGCCAAGGGTTTTATTAAACAAAACATAAGGCTTAGCAATAGCATAAACAATCACATTAATTTTCCTTCAACCAGGGAATTCAAAGCAACAGTTATGGAGTGAAAAAGTAATAACATTATAAGAAAATGAAATAGATCAAATTTCAGAGGAAAGTAGTAGTAGGGTTTTGGCAGTAGTAGGCTACATGTAAGAACACAATGTGTACATTAAAGAATGTAATGATACAATGTTTACATATGGAAAAATGTAAGAATACAATGTGTACAAAAGTTGTGTTAGGCTAGTGAAGTTTGAAAACATGTTTTAGAGTATTCAGTCAGGAAACGTTCACAGTCCACCCTCAAGAGCAGGGGCACAAAGATCTATCAACAAAGATCTACCAACCAAGATCTACCAACAAAGATCTACCAACCAAGATCTACCAACAAAGATCTACCAACAAAGATCTACCAACAAAGATCTACCAACCAGCCAAGATCTACCAACAAAGATCTACCAACAAAGATCTATCAACAAAGATCTACCAACAAAGATCTACCAACCAAGATCTACCAGCCAAGATCTACCAACAAAGATCTACCAGCCAAGATCTACCAAGCAAGATCTACCAACCAAGATCTACCAACAAAGATCTACCAACCAAGATCTACCAACAAAGATCTACCAACCAGCCAAGATCTACCAACCAAGATCTACCAACAAAGATCTACCAACAAAGATCTACCAACAAAGATCTACCAACAAAGATCTACCAACCAAGATCTACCAACCAAGATCTACCAACCAAGATCTACCAACAAAGATCTACCAACAAAGATCTACCAACCAGCCAAGATCTACCAACCAGCCAAGATCTACCAACCAGCCAAGATCTACCAACCAAGATCTACCAACAAAGATCTACCAACCAAGATCTACCAACCAAGATCTACCAACAAAGATCTACCAACCAAGATCTACCCACCAAGATCTACCCACCAAGATCTACCAACCAAGATCTACCAACCAAGATCTACCAACAAAGATCTACCAACCAAGATCTACCAACCAGCCAAGATCTACCAACCAGCCAAGATCTACCAACCAGCCAAGATCTACCAACCAGCCAAGATCTACCCACCAAGATCTACCCACCAAGATCTACCAACCAAGATCTACCAGCCAAGATCTACCAGCCAAGATCTACCAACAAAGATCTACCCACCAAGATCTACCAACCAAGATCTACCAGCAAAGATCTACCAACAAAGATCTACCAACCAAGATCTACCCACAAAGATCTACCCACAAAGATCTACCCACAAAGATCTACCCACAAAGATCTACCCACCAAGATCTACCCACCAAGATCTACCCACCAAGATCTACCCACCAAGATCTACCAACCAAGATCTACCAGCCAAGATCTACCAGCAAAGATCTACCAACAAAGATCTACCAACCAAGATCTACCCACCAAGATCTACCCACCAAGATCTACCAACCAAGATCTACCAACAAAGATCTACCAACCAAGATCTACCAGTCAAGATCTACCAACAAAGATCTACCAGCCAAGATCTACCAAGCAAGATCTACCAACCAAGATCTACCAACAAAGATCTACCCACAAAGATCTACCCACAAAGATCTACCAACCAAGATCTACCAACAAAGATCTACCAACCAAGATCTACCAGCCAAGATCTACCAACAAAGATCTAACAACATCAAGAATGACACGTCTATGCCAACACTACATAAATGCACTTTTCCACCAAGGCCAAAATAAAACAAAAAACTTGGAATGAAAAAAGAGGTAGAGAATGTGGAACCGTTCTTCCAAATATTAATTTGATAACTACTCTCATGTAAATACAAAATTGTAAAGTCATTATTTAGAGAAAGAGAAAATAATATTTCCATCATTTATTTTCAGAGTAAATAGAGTAGAATTGCCATTCCTCTTGGCCAGAACCCTTTGATATTTAAGTCATATTTGACTTGGCTGAACTTCCCACTCTTTTAATATTGAACGAATAAATGAGTCTGTACATTT